>NW_005871089.1:2189881-2225805 GCF_000147115.1 Myotis lucifugus | reverse complement strand
GGATTTATTTACCTTCTATAGCTGTCACTGGAGCTGAGAGCTGGCTCCAGCTCTGAGGCCCGACTCCAGTTCTGAGGCCGAGGCTGGCTGAAAGCAGGTATCTGGGGTTTGTTTAGCTTCTATAATTGAAATATTGTTGCTTCCGGAGCTCAGAGCTGGACCGCGGCAGGCGGGGAACCTTGGCTTACTCCATCACTGGAGCAAGCAAGCCTCCTGCTCGCTTCAGCTGCGTGGCTGCCTGCTGCCATCTTTGTTGGCAGTTAATTTGCATATCCTGCTGATTAGCCAATGGGAAGCGTAGTGGAGGTATGGTCAATTACCATGTTTTTCTATTATTAGATAGGATAGAAAAGTGCTGTGAAGTAGGAATGTGGGGTCTAAGGCCTGGCTCTGCCATATCCCAGTCGGGTGATCTCTCAGGTCCCATCTCCTCATGTCAGGGGATGTAGCCTTGATGATCTGCAAAGCCCCGTCTGAGTCAGGGGCAGGAGTACATTACTGTAACAGTGCACCACGGACAGGATCTGGAAGTTGTGTGACTGTGTTCAAGACCTTAGGCCCCTAACTCTCAAGGAACTTGTTACAGAAAGAAACACAGACTGGCTCACCACACAGGTGGCTATATCTGCCCCTTACCGATTTCTGTGATAATTTCTTCAAACAATGAACCCTTAAGAACAAGGCTCTCACCTTATTCATTTTTGATGTTTGGAGCCTGGAACACATCAATAGTAGGCACTCAATACACTTTCGTAAAACAAAGGGACACATGTCTATTATTCATGACATTTTTCTCCAGAGGAGCTCAAAGGGGCATTAAGTGACAGCAAAATCTGATCCACCAGGTGAAGCAAAAGAAAACACACTGATTTACAGGTTGATGAATTCTTTCAGAATACAAGTGAAGGGCTGAGAGCAACCTCATCGGCGGTGTCCTTACTCAGGGCCATTTGGCAAAGATACTGCCGGCCTCCACAGCAGCTCCGTTGTGCTGAGAGTCCAGGTATTCTCAAGTTGAAGAAACACCGACGATGATTAAAGAGTGATTGTGCCAAGATGACCGGGCCTGAGAAAACTGAGATCAGATTACCCACCCATGTTCTTGGATAGGACTAGATGAATGTCAAATAAAATATTTTTTTAAGTGATGAAATGTATTTAATTAAATATGATGCCTAAAGAATCTGATTTCATTCACTTAAAAATTTCTTTTTAAAATACCCTACATATGCCCTAACCGGTTTGGCTCAGTGGATAGAGCTTCGGCCGGCGGAATCAAGGGTCCCAGGTTCGATTCCGGTAAAGGGCATGTACCTTGGTTGCAGGCACATCCCCAGTCGGGAGTGTGCAGGAGGCAGCTGATCGATGTTTCTCTCTCATCGATGTTTCTAACTCTCTATCCCTCTCCCTTCCTCTCTGTAAAAAGTCAATAAAATATATTTTTAAAAAAATAAAAATAAAATACCCTACATATTTGTTTTCTTTTAAAATAATGGAAAACTAAAATACCTTAGCAAACATCTTTCATAATCCTACCACATTTCTTGTTGTGGGGAGAGTGGGGAAGTAGACAGCTTTTTAGGTGTTTACTAAGTGGAATTAAAAAGGGGAGAGTATTATTTGAGAAAGGTCACTTTTAGATTCAGTAGGAGAAAACAAGTAAGTAAAGCAGTAATTTCTTTCTCTCTATTCACATCAATTCTCCCATTCCTACCCTTGTTTCCCCCAAGTCCATCACCTTCAGGTTGCTTCTGATCCTGACATTTCAAAATCAGTTAGTCACGGAAGACCTTGGCTGTTCACTCGAAAGATCACTCTTTCAACTTTGTGTTGCTACACTCCCTGGTTCTTTTGGGTTTGCAAAGACTTCTGGGGAAGCACTCCCCCAACCCAGCTTATGTATGTTCCTCACCTGTAGCAGAGTGGGTAAGGATTCACCTCTGATATCAGAGTGCAGTGTGGAAATCTCAGGTCCACCCCTCACTGTAACTTTGGGCAAGTTATATAACTCCTCTAGAACCCAGTCCATCAGAAAAAGGGAGCAAGAATAGTAGCTATATCATAAGATTGTTGTGTTTATTGAAGGAACAACACATGTCAAGTGCTCAGCATAGAACCTGATACATAATAAGTGCTCAATCAATCATAGCAAATGATCATTATCACCAAATGACAGTCATGGTAAAACATCCCAGGAAATGTGTAAATATGAGCATTCTCCCCACCCAAGAGGAGTGGGAAAAAGAGGTCAAGACAGCGTCTTATTTAGATGGAAGTGCCCTTCCCCCCAAGGCTGTCTGAGAAAGTGCTCCCAGGAAGGAGTTCCTGCTCACCGGAGGCTCCCGCCCACCCACAGAAGCTGCAGGAGAGCAGGCGCTCAGGGTGCCAGGCTTCCAGTTCGCGCTGATAGAGAACCTTCAGTCAGGGGGAATGGCATCACGAAACAAACGTATTTACCTTCGTCACCTCCAGACCAGTCTACCCCTCCCTTAGTGAGGTTACTCTCCAACCCTCTCTGACAACCCCAAACCTTGCCACTCCAACTTCCTAAATTACAACTGTCAGCCTAACCATACCACTTAGTAGCTCCCAGTTTCTTAACTCCTTGTGTCTCAGTTTCCTGTGGAAAATGGGGCTAATAAAAATATCTACAGTTTAGGATTGGGAGAGGGCTAAAGAAGTTATTCCAAGAAGAGCACTTAGAATAGTGCTAGACGCTACTCAATAAAAGTAGCTGCTGTTAATTCAATTAGCCACCACTGCTGCTGAAACAGACTCCCAGTAGCGCATCTTCTCTTCTGAATGTTCCCTTCCCTTCAGCCCACTGACTGGACCTGGCTGCCCTCCCACCACCCCCTGCCGCCCCCTGGCTCCCTCCTCACATCCTGAATATCTCAGGGCCTGGGTGAAGGGAGAGTAAATACTCTATTGTCTCCAACCCTTTGCTGTTTCCAAAGCACTATCCTCCTTATTGAACAGACCCCAGTCTCTCTGAGGTTCATGTTCTCCTACCATTTCCTCTATTTGCTCCTGTACCTGCTATTCCCCACACAGAAACCAGAGTGAACTTTTAAAAGCTTAATTCAGATTGTACACCTCTTCTGCTTAGAACCCTTCTGCGGTGTCCTATTTTACTTGGAACAAAACTCAAAGCCTGTCTCCAGGTCTGACCTTATGTCACTCACCCCCAGAGGCTACCTGGCAAAATTGGCCTTCTTCCTGTTCCTGAAACACATGCACTCACTCTCATCCCAATGCCTGTGCACATGCTCCTTATATTACCCTCAACACGTGCATTCTGGATCCTTCATAGCATTGAGATCTGAGTTCAAAATCCATCTTCTCAGAAAATCCTTCCAAGAGCTCCCAACACAAGCAGCTGCACCTTCACTAAAACTTTACTCCATCGCTTGTTCTTATGGCATTACCTACATCTGAAATGATCCAGATTTCTGCTATAACTTACTCTTTTTCTGCTTTTATTCCTTAGGACATAAAATCCGTAACATCAGGGGTCTCTCCTTTAATATTCATTGTAGAACCTCCTGACCTACAACAGTGCCTGGCCCACAGTAACTGTCAGTTAACACGTGATAAAAAAACAAAAACAAAAACAAAAAAAACAGAACTACAGGGTCAAATTCCACAGACCTCTGACATTGGACAGACCTGGGTTTGAATCTCAGCTCTGCCACTAATAGGTTGTGTGACTTTTGACAAGTTATTACCTCTCTCAGACTTAAATTCCTCAAACTAAATTATGCAGGCAGGGGGAGGTAGAGTCCATACCATCAGGGTTGTAATGAGGATTAATGAGATTGTGTCTATAGCACCTAACACACTGCTGGGCACATTCCAAGCATTCAACAAATAGTTGTTATAGTTATTATTATCCAGAGGACAACACAGACCTTAAATTTTAGTAAAATGAAGGTTAGCTAACCTTGGATCTATTTCTCTTTTTCAGAGTGTGGAGCAGTACAGAATCTAGCCAGGAGGATGTTTCCATTACCCCCACCCAGGTAGGGACTTCCCATCTTGGCCAAATGCCTCCCTTTGTCTGAGAAAGAAAGCAGATCATCACATTACCTTCCTGAGAATAATCGATCCCACATTTAAGGTTTTAAAGCTGACAGATGAAGGATACCAAGGTATCATAACTTCTTGTATAAATTAGCAAGAACTAAATTTTCCATAGCCCAATTGAATGCATTTAGACTGGGGTAAAAACAAAACAAAACACATTTCCCACAAGGAATGAATAAGACTTGATTCTGTGTCCTCGTAAGGAAGGGTCTAGTTTGTGCAATCAAGCAATGCATGTATGTTCCCCAGTGCGTCCTGCCGTTCTGAGAGCTCTCGGATTCAACTTCTCTCAGAGTTTCCTGTCTGGGGCCTCTGGATAATTAAAATAAGGAGAAAGGAGTTTGGTCTGTTCTACTCCTCGATATTCATGGCCAATAGACAAAGCATACATATGTCTATGCAGCACTCCCTCTGGGAATCTTCTAGAAGCTTTCCAAACTCTAGCAATGTGGTTTTTTATTTTAAAAGAAGTTACATCAAGCCTTCTAGACAATTCTCGGCTTTTTGGCTGCTCAATAAAGGTAACCAATGCCACAAAGGGAGCTTTGGGCTCCTCTTCCATGGGCCTGATAAAAAAATTCTCTTGTTCTTTTAAAGGGGCTTTGGAGGGGAGCAGGGTAAAGCGAGTAGTTAGGTACGGCTACATCAGTGGGGAGGGCAGGCAGGGGTTTGAGTGGAAAACAGTTCAGTGTTAGGCGTGCTGACATTAGGTGCCAGTGGGACGTCCAAGGTGGGATGCCTGGTGTGCAGGTGACCACATGTCTATGGCATTCTGCTAGGAGGAGGCAGCCCTTATTCATGGTGCAACTCAGAATATCCTTCGGCCTGACATTATTGTAGTTGAAGAGTAATTTAAAATATGAAATCCAAATATACTCTGATTATGAATTAGGGAGATTTCTGGTTGAAAAGGGAAAAGGAACATAGAGAGAGGACTAAGAAAGGGCAAGAATGAAAGCGAGGCCAGGACACAGAACAGAGGAGCAAGAGGAAGAAGGAGCATGAAAGCAGAAAACACAGAGACACACAGAGAAAGGAGAGATGGACTGGGAGAGAGAGGAGGGGCAGAGGGCGGGGGGCGCGGGGG
Source organism: Myotis lucifugus (assembly GCF_000147115.1). Taxonomy (NCBI): domain Eukaryota; kingdom Metazoa; phylum Chordata; class Mammalia; order Chiroptera; family Vespertilionidae; genus Myotis; species Myotis lucifugus. The sequence goes on along the minus strand of NW_005871089.1, from coordinate 2,220,632 downwards.
GGGGGCGGGGGGACTGAGGGCCACAGGAAAGAGTCAGATTAGAGCAATGACGTGAATCTGTTGCTCAGGTTCAAATGCTTCTGCTCGCCTTGCTGCTTACTTGGATAATAGTCTATAATGGGCTCGGATAATTGGAATAGACTATTATCGGACATTTTTGCTAGCACTTAATAAACTAATACTAGTCACAGTTATTTGGATAATCTGACCATATATTAGCTCACCTTGTGCCAATGAAAGCAGCCAACGTGCCCTGGGCAGACAGACAGCTCCCGGGTACAGCCTGCTGCGAAGACGGGCTGCTCTCTGCATGTCCCACATGGCGCCGCCAGCTTGGTGGGTGCTGAGCATTTAAAATGTGGCTAATTCATTCAAGAAACTGAATTTTAAATTTTATTTTAACTAATTTCTCAGATAGTGATATGTATATCAAAGGGGGTGAAAAATGAGCTACATCATATAGTAAACAAATGAACAGTTAAAAAAATTTAATAGTTATGTAACAAATTTTTTTTCTAATCCTCACCAGAGGATTGTCCTTCCCCTGTGCCCCCCCACCCCCAATTGATTTTTAGAGAGAGTGGAAGGGAGGGAGTAGGGGGTGGGGAAAGAGAGAGGAGGGGAGAGAGAGAGAAAGAGAGAAAGAAACATGAACAAGGAAGATACATCGATTGGCTGCCTCCCACATGCGCCCTGACCAGGGCCGGGGATCGAATGGCAACCGAGGTACATGCCCTTGACAAGACAAGTGCCCTTGACCAGGAATTGAAACCCATGACTCTTCAGTTCTCGGGCCGAAGCTCTAATCACTGAGCAAAACCTGCCAGGGCACTATGTAACTATTTTAAGGTATATTAGAAAACTATAACCAGAATAGCAAAGATGGTTTAATAGGTATTGCATTGCTTGGAACAAGAAAAAGTGAAAGAATGCCTTTATTTGAAGACAATAAGTAAAAAGTAAATAATTGTACACATGGTATGTGGACATGGCGTAAGTTGCAAAGGCTAACGACTGAAGTCTGGAAAACACGAGAGTAGACGGTGCCGCCCAAGTGCATTGTACTGAAGACTGGCAGAGGGCCACCCTTTGTTAGCATGGTCTCCCAGAGTAAGAAGGAGGCGCTTTTTAACTGTTCTCATAGACGAGTGGGGGGAAGATGACGATGTGAGACTGCAGAGACTTAGGGGAAGTCAAGCCAGCTCTGGGCTGCTGCGCAGCTGCTGGGCACTCACCAACAGCAACCCAGCTCCTCAGGTGCTCGCTGGTGACTGGGAGCAAAATAGCAATGATATTCGGAAATGCTCTATGGCAGTGGTTCTCAACCTGTGGGTCGAGACCCCTTTGGGGGTCGAACGACCCTTTCACAGGGGTTGCCTAAGACCATCGGAAAACACATATATAATTACATATTGTTTTTGTGATTAATCACTATGCTTTAATTATGTTCAATTTGTAACAATGAAAATACATCCTGCATATCAGATATTTATATTACGATTCATGACAGTAGCAAAATTACAGTTATGAAGTAGCAACGAAAATACTTTCATGGTTGGGGGTCACCACAACATGAGGAACTGTATTAAAGGGTCGCGGCACTAGGAAGGTTGAGAACCACTGCTCTATGGAGTAGATAAGGTAGGCTGCAAACTGTAGAGAACCAAATACAAATGTTACTCCATTGTATTCCCTCTCCTCTTCCTTAGCTTCATCTCCTCTTCCAGGACACCACCTGGACCCCATTTCAATGGATCACAGATAATTTATTAAGAAATAATACCTGCCCTAGCTGGCTTGGCTCAGTGGATGGAGCGTCAGCCTGCGGACTGAAGGGTCCCAGGTTTGATTCCAGCCAAGGGCATATGCCTGGGTTGTGGTCTCGATCCCCAGTGGGGGGCGTGCAGGAGGCAGCCAATTAATGATTCTCTCTCATCATTGATGTTTCTGTCTCTCTCTCCTTCTCCCTTCCTCTCTGAAATCAATAAAGAAATATATTTTAAAAAAAGAAATAATACCAATTTCTGTGTTTTTGGCTCTTCATTTCCCATAGTATGTTGATTGCTGTTTCCATTTGGTCCCCAAATCCTTCCAAGGCACCCCAATTCCTTGGTTGCAGGGCTGGCTGCATCATTGTCTATCACTGTGTGTGATCCTGGGCAAGTTACTCGCTTACCCTGCCTGGCCTCAGTGGGGGATTGAGGAGGACCTAATCACTACATTATCTTCAGTTACAGCATTCTATAAATCCTTGGCTATTTACAGCATTCCTCTCAAAGCCTGGGCTTGTAAATGGAGAGGTCAGGCCTTTGAAACGCAGCTTGTGTGGGAAAGGAAAAAGCCCGGCAACTGGTGTGCTGCTGGGTCAGAATTCTATGTTCTTTGTGAAGTAATAAATTGTGTCTTGGCTCTCGGATTGTTTCAGGTTGCCTTGGGCTTTTGCAAAAGTGGCCTTTTTGGGAGGAATTATTCCCATTGCCGGAAAGTGGGTGTTAATTTGTACTTTGGCCATTTTCCAGGGCACAGTCTGGCAAAATTCTGGCAGCTTCATTCAGAGGATAGGCAGATCCAGTGGCCTTGCAAGATAACACACACCCTACATTAATAAGCCAAATCAGACCCATATTCAAAGACCTAGGTTTATAAAGGACCAGTTATAATAGAGCGGCTATTAACATTTTTGCTCCAGTCCTGTGTGTATATGTGCATTTTGATTTCTCTTCAGTAAATACCTAGAAATGGAATTTCTGGGTCAGTTTTCCAAAGTGCTTGTGCCATTCTACATGCCCACCAGCAATGGATGAGGGTTCCAGTCTCATCAGGCCCTTGGTTTAGCCCATTCATTATTCCCTGCACGTATGCGCTTGCCCTAGAAATACATTCCAGGATGCTCTGTGGGATAAGATGTGAATTCTACTTCCCAGAATAAAATATTAGCCTGGTTTTAGCACTGAAGGTCTTTAACAACTGACTTCCTGTCACCTTTCCCTATCTAGCTTTTATTGTTTTTAAAATAAATGTTCCAACAGAAAATGTAATTATATTTTCCCTATAAAATAATAAGGATTACAAGAGTTGACAATTCATTGCTATTTCAACGATGAGTTATTCCTAGCTAGAAGAAAGAATCTGAGCTCAGCAATTTGACTCCTCTTTATGTTTTTTCATTTGTTTGTTCATTCACTCATTCATCCATTACTTACTTACTTATTGATCACCTGCTAGAGGTGAGTTGCCACGCTTAGAGCTGAAAACAAGACCCAGACACTAAACCTTTTTTTTCTATTTTTAAAATTAAACTTATTGGGGTGACATTGGTTAATAAAATTATATAGGTTTCACGTATCCTATATAATAAAGAGCTAATATGCTAATTAGACTGAACAGCCAGACGACCTACCAGACGAAGCCGGGGCTGCGAGGGGCTGTGAGGGCTGAGCCCCTTGCATGAATTTCGTGCATCAGGCCTCTAGTATAATTCATAATACATCACCTGTATATTGTATTGTGTGTTTACCACCCCAAATCAAGTTTCCTTCCATCACCATCCCCTTTCCCTCTGGTAATACTATGCTGTTGTCTGTGTTTATGAGCATTTTTATTTATTTTTTCTTAATCCCCTCACCATTTTCACCCAGTTCCCAACCCCCCAACTCCTTTGACAGCTGTCAGTCTGCTCTCTGTACCTGTGAGTCTGTTTCTATTTTGTCTGCCAGTTTATTTTGTTCATTAGATTACACATGTAAGTGAAATCATATGGTACTTGTCTTCCTCTGACTGGCTTATTTCACTAAGCATAATGCTCTCCAGGTCCTTCCATGCTGTTCCAAGAGGTAAGATTTTCTCCTTTTTTATGGCTTTCTATTCTATTATGTAAATGTGCCACAGCTTTTTAAAAAAATAAATGTTTTTATTAATTTTAGAGAGAGAGGAAGGAAAAGAGATAAAGAGACAGAAACATCGATGAGAGAAAGACATCGATCGTCCACCTCCTGCATCCCCACTACGTGGGATTGAGCCAGAAACCCGAGCACGTGCCCTGACTGGAATTGAACTAGAGACCTCTTGGTTCCTGGGTCAACACTCAACCACTGAGCCACACCAGTCTGGCTAACACAGCTTTTTAATTCACTCATTTACTGATGGACACTTGGGCTGCTTCCAAATATTGCCTATTGCAAAAAACACTGCAATGAATATAGGGGTGCATATACTCTTTTGAGTTAGTGTTTCAGGTTTCTTCAACTATATTCCCAGAAGTGGAATCACTGGGTCATAAGACAGTTCCATGTTTTAATTTTTTGAGGTAACTCCATACTGCTTTTCACAGTGGCTATACCAATCTGCATTCTCACCAACAGTGCACAAACTTTAGCACTGAAAGTCTTTAACAACTGACTTCAAGTCACCTTCCCTTTTCTCCACATCCTCACCAACACTTGTTAATTGATTTATTGATGATAGCCATTCTGACAGGTGTGAGGTGATATCTCATTGTGATTTCAATTTGCATTTCTCTGTTGATTATTGATGTTTAGCATCTATTCATATGTCTATTGGCCATTTGTATGTCCTTTTTGGAGAAGTGTCTATTCAGGTCCTTTGACCATTTTTAAATTGGATTGTTTGTGGTTTTGGTGTTGAGTTTTATAAGTTCTTTATAAATTTTGGGTCTTAACTCTTTATCAGATGTACCATTGGCAAATATGTCCTTCCATTCAGTGCGTTGTCATTTTGTTGACGGTTTCCTTTGCTGTGCAAAAACTTTTTTTCCCTTGCTCTAGGTCTAGGAGATATATCAGGGAAATATTTGCTATGAGAAATGTCTGAGATGTTACTGCCTGTTTTTTTTAAAGGATTTTTATAGTTTCGAGTCTAACATTTAAGTCTTTAATCCACTCTGAGTTTATTCTTGTGTATGGTGTAAGTTGGTGGTCTAGTTTCATTTTTTTGCATGTATCTGTCTAATTTTCCCAATGCCATTTATTGAAGAGACTGTCTTTACCCCATTGTATGTTCTTGCTTCCTTTGTCAAATATTAACTGACCATAGAGGCATGGATTTATTCCTGGACTCTCTATTCTGTTCCACTGATCTATGTCTATTTTTATGCCAGTACCATGCTGTTTTGATTACTGTTGCCTGTAGTATAGTTTGATATCAGATAGCACGATTCCTCCAACTTTGTTGAAACAACAACAAAACTGCTGTGGCTATTCTGGGTCTTTTGTGGTTCCATAAACATTTTTGGAGTATTTATTCTAATTCTGTGAAATACACCATTGGTCTCTTGATGGGAATTATGTTGACTCTATAGATTGGTTTGGATAGTATGGACATTTTAATGATATTAATTCTTCCTATCCATGAACACAGTATATGCTTCCACTTATTTGTTTGTATCTTCTTTCAATTTCTTTCTCCAGTGTGTTACAATTTTCCAAGTACAGGTCTTTTACATCCTTGGTTAAATTTATTCCTAGGTATTTTTTGATGCAATTGTAAATGGAATAGTTTTCTAGTTTCCCTTACTAATAGCTAATTATTGTTGTATAAAAATGCAACTGATTTCTGTATATTTATCTTGTATTCTGCTACCTTAGTGAATTCTTTTATCCGTTCTAGTAGTTTTTTGGTAGAATCATTAGGGTTCTCTATATACAGTAACATGTCATCTGCAAATAATGACAGTTTTTCTTCTTCCTTTCCTAATTAATTGCCTTTTATTTCTTCTTGTATGATTGCTATGGCTAGGACTTCCAGTACTATGTTGAATAAGAGTGGTGAATGTGGACATTCCTGTCTTATTCCTGATCTTAAGGGAAACGCGTGTAGTTTTAGCCCACTGAGTATGATGTTGGCTATGGGTTTGTTATATAAGGCCCTTATTACCTTGAGGTATGCTCCTTCTATTTTAGCTGAGAGTTGTTGTTGTTGTTTTCTTTTAATCATAAATGGGTGCTGGATTTTATCAAATGCTTTTTCTGCATCTATTGATATGATCATGTGATTTTTATCCTTCATTTTGCTTATGTGGTATACAAACACAAAGCTTACTCTGAGATGTTCACTATCTGGTAAAGAAAGCTGACAAGTAAAGAACCTTCCTTCTACAATATGGGAAGTGTTATAATGCCGGTACAAGATGCTAAGGGAGTTCAGGGAGAAGTGGTGCATCTATCCCAGAGCACTGACAGTGACGGCATTTCACAGAGGAGTCGGTAATGAATGAGCAGTGCATTAAAGGGTAAGTAGAGATGTGACAGAAAACAAAGAAGACAACCTCCTAAGATGCTAGGAAGAACTTGGTTACAGAAGTTATACCTAGCTAACAAGAATGAAAGAGGGAGAGAGAGAGAGAGAGAGAGAGAGAGAGAGAGAGAGAGAGAGAGAGAATGGGAATGAAGAAATGAAGTGATGACTCTCTAACAATTAAAAATAAGAAACCATACCTTGGTGAGTCATGCTGAGATGGATTCTCTCCCACGGCAGTGCTATCTGAGGTGAGTACATGGAAAGAATTGAACAAGAAACAGATGGTGTCACTCCAGGGTGCCCTGTATATTCCTCCTTCACAAAGGCTGCTCAACTACTATCTGCTTCACCTCTGTGGAAACAAAGACCAGCTCCCTTTGGCTCCTTGTCCTGTCCCCGACACTGTGCCTGGCACACCCAGGCACTGGAAATGTACCAAAGCAATGATGCAGGAAGTCCTGAGTGAGAGGCCGCGGAGGCTGGCGCTGTCCTACAGGTAACCCACTCACCCCCCTGTCAGGGCCTTCTGCACCAGGATGTCTGTCTTTCCACTCTCATCCTAGCATTTTCATTCTTGCTTTGCATGTTTAGCATCATTTAAGCCACTATAATTCCAAGGTGATCTTAGAATATTTTGTGCCTGTCTGAGGAAGAATCTAGGAGAAAATTCTTATGTAATAGGAAATGTTCAAAGCATTCCCATAGGACTGGATCAAGCCACTTTTACTTACAGAGTTTCTAGGGGAAGAAGCCCTGCCTAGAAACCTGGCCCAGGAAAGTATAAATGTATCTGACCTCTAACTGGGCACACGCTGATGAACACTTTCATCCCTTATTTCGGGAGGTACCTGTGCTACAGAAGTAACTTCTGTTATTTCTGAAGAAACACCAAAACGGAGCTTGTTCTTTTCTTGCAAAACTGCATTCCCAGGGCAAACCCACCTGTGGAATGGGCCTGCGCAGGATGGGAACGGACGGGCCAAAGTGCCAGTCAAAACCCCAAAGAGATGCCGCTTCACACCCACTAGGATGGCTGCACTATAAAAGGCCAGGATGTGGAGAAACTGGAGCCCTCACACATTGCTGAATGTTAAATGAATTAGTTGCTTTTGAAAAGAATCTGGCAGTTCCACAAAAGGTTAAACACAGAGTTGACATACAGCCCAGCAATCTCACTCTTAGAGAAATGAAACTTACATTCACAAAAAAACTCACACCAAATGTTCATAGCAGTATTATTTGTAATAGGCAAAAAATGAAAACACCTCAATGGCCATTACCTGGTGAATGGATAAGCAAACTGGCACATTCGTACAGTGTAATATTATTCAGTCATAAAAAGGAATGCAGTCCTGATACATGCTACATGATGAACTCTGAAAATATTATCAGTGAAAGAAGCCAGTTACAAAAGACTACATATTGAGTGGTTACATTTATATGAAATGTCTACAGTGGCAAAACTATAGAGGCAGAAAGCAGATTAGTGGTTTCCAGGGTTTGGGGGTGAAGGTTTGAGGACAAATGGTGAGTGGCTGCTAATGGATACAGGCTTTCTGTTTGGGATAGTGAAAATGTTATAAAATTAATAGTGGTGATACTTGCCTTTGTGAAAATAGTACAGACTATTGGATCATATACTCTTAAGTGTGAATTGTATATGTTAATTATGTCTCAATAAACTTATTTATATACAGTATATACTGTATATGGTAGGACAAAGTTCAATTACAAAGGGAGGCCAGGCTGTCCCAGAACTTTCCATTCCTCAGGTGAAGAAGGGTTCAAGTTAACATCAGAACCACTCTTGCATTTTCTACACTTGTATGTGTGTGGGTCTACATACTATTTATTTGGCTTACTCTTGGGAAACTATGCATTGGTGCTGATATGGTAGGCACAGGCCACATGTGTCTATTTAAATCTAAATTATTAAAAATGCAATGAAATTTAAAATTCAGTTCCTCAGTGGCACAAGCCACCTTTCAAGTGCTCAGCAGCCACATGTGGCTGGTGGTGACCAGGCAACGCAGACACAGGGCAGTTCCATCATCTCAGATCAGGCTCACCAGACTGTGCTGCTCTGGGGGCCAATCACTTCCCACCAGTCCTCTCTTTAAAGCCCAGAGTTAAAGAGCTCTTTCGATGATTGTCGTAGGTAAAAATCTGTGGCCAGACCAGGCACAGAGCAGCCCTTGTAAAGAACGGAGCCACAGCAAGGCCCGTTCCTGTGTGAGTGTGTCACTCCATACTCCCACACTTGCTCTGTCCTGCTGGGACACAGGCTGCTTTTGATTTCTTTAAGAAAAAAGATGGCCCTAACTGGTTTGGCTCAGTGGATAGAGCGTCAGCCTGCGGACTCAAGGGTCCCGGGTTCGATTCCGGTTAAGGGCATGTACCTGGGTTGCGGGCACATCCCCAGTAGGGGGGTGTGCAGGAGGCAGCTGATTGATGTTTCTCTGTCATTGATGTTTCTAACTCTCTATCCCTCTCCCTTCCTCTCTGTAAAAAAATCAATAAAATATATTTTAATAAAAGGAAAAAGATGAAGAAGGAGGAGGAGGAGGAGGAGGAGGTGGTAGGGGAGGAGGAGGAGGAGGAGGAAGAAGAAGAAGAAGAAGAAGAAGAAGAAGAAGAAGAAGAAGAAGAGGAGGAGGAGGAGGAGGAGGAGGAAATTCCAGTATTGTTTTTATAATACCAGTGGAGTAATAAACAACTGTTTAATGTTCTGAACTGTGAGATTAAGCCGCTAGGGGAATAGGAGGGAAGATAAATCAATATTTACCAGTAGTCCTTATCCCACATTAAATATTAGCTTAAACTTAAAAACCCATGGCTTTTGTTGCTGCTTTTCCTTAGGCCCACATTTCACTGGCTTCTTGCTCTTGTAGAGAAATAATCATTTCAGAAGCAGTGGGAAATATTTGAACCATGTCCATTATATGCACTTTACTGTCATCTTTAATAGTTACTGTAAACGTAGGAGTCACAGGAAAACATTGCCAGACTGACATGGTTCATACTGTGTAACACAGGGTCACACGAATGTCAGTGGGAGTCGACCGGCATAACCAATAAAGCTGTAGGGGGACCAAAATGAAGAGTCATTTGCTAGAAGTTTTGACAAAACGTTGTGAGCTGAACTGGAGTGTCGCATTTCACAGATTTGCAAAACTAGAGACATTGACAGTCCCTGCTCATCCTATACAGACATAACCGTGACCTCCACAAGCTGGGCTTAGAACCTGCCATCTGTCCAGTTTGTGCAGCCACACCCCTGAACCACTAGCCACTGGGAAAACAGCAAAACTCGGTCTGCGGAGAAGCCAGAAGAAAGTCTCAGAAGGGAATGTGAAACCAAAACCAGGTAATGTTATAACATTGGTTAGATGGTCCATACAGCATAGTTCCTACTGCATAGTAAAATATTCATGGGCACTGCCCTCCCTGGGGTTTCCAATAAAGATCCTTTGTAAACACTAACTGAATAAAATTCCCAACACCGTCCACAGGAGATGTATATTAATATCAAGCTCTTCTTATCGATGCTAAGGCTCAGCCCGAGAGGTGAAATCGCTTGCCTTAAACAACAGCACGCCGGCGGAGTCCAGGTGCACTGGCATCTGAACCTGCTTTGTAAACCTCATTATAACTGTGCAGCATGTGACAAGAAATGCACTCATTCTACAAAGAATTTTGGAAGTTAAGTGGTTATTTAATCAAAGTCACTTAAATGATTTATGGGTGGAAGGATCAAAGAATTAATGTTACAAAATTAAGGAAAAGCCAAAGCGAAAGCAGTGGGGGTGGAAATCTGGTTTTCCCATGTTTTAATTCTTTTGTGAAATGAAATTGTGAAATGAAACCCAACAAATGATTAAATATTTACAATGCAAGTAAATCCTCACTGCTCCCCCGCCCCGAGGAAGGAAAATGACAAAATTTGTGTTGCTCAACTCAAGACCTCGACCTTCAAATAGTCTCCTATTCCTCCCGCCTTCATTCCCAGGTTAGCTGCAGAGGGGGGATTGGATCTTCCTCTCGGTCCTTTGAGCCAAGAGCTGAGACAGAGGCTGGTGATTCCAGCCTTGTTGTAGTTGAGCCTTGATTGCTGTTGGCATCACTGGGAGGAATTGACCTCCAGGCCAATTGGCTGTGAGGACCACTTGCGACTATAGCAGAAGAGGTGCTGTGCAGGAGACACCACTATGGAGCAGCACTTGTTTCAATGGGGCTTTGGTGCTCACTGAGTCGGCCCCTTAATCCTACCAGACCTGAGGCCCTGAACCTAACTGTCCTGAGCATTAAAGAGAAAAAACCAACGTGACATAGAAAAATGTTAGTTACATGCAAACAAGTGGTTAGAATAAGATGGAACTTGGAGACATTGTAGAAAATAGGTCTACCTTTCATCTACCTTTCATCTAGTGCCAATATTCCACCTTTGTGTGGAAATTACCGAAAAATCGGTACAGTGGTCTGGTAGGGTTAAGTGTGTTGCTTGTGGATGTGTAGAGTTGTAATCTGGTATGGTCTGAAGCTGTCCACTGGGTTCACTGGCTCTCTGGGGCCTGCTAGGAGGTGCGAAGTCAGCCACTGCCTGGGGCCAACCAGGCAGATGGCTGCTACTTGTATTGGGCTTGGAAGTGCCCAAGCGAGGCCAAGCTGTGAAGCAAAGCAAGCCGGTGGTATTGTCAGGTTATGGGTCTCTTATTGGTAGGTATGGGCATGCTGACACCAGCTGCTTGTTTAAGAGATTTTAGGAAAGTCTGAAGCCTGAACCACGACAGGCCATTCATATGGAAAAGCCACTGCAAACAGCTTAGGTGGGGCTAGAAATTGGATAAGTGGGGTCTCAGGGAATCACGGGGTGGAGTAAACAGTGTGAGCCAGACTGATGGAAACTCAGATATGGCTGCCAGTCAGGTCTGTGATGGGGGAAGTCCCAGCTCAGGAACAATGACCTCTGTGAGGACCCCTGGCTGGGAGAAAGCTGCCCCTAAGTTTCTGCCCCTATGCCAGACAATCTGATTCCTCCTGGTATGTTCCTGAATCCCCCAATGCTGCTGCACAGAGCTGGGGTTCAGAGGAGCAGAACTGTGTAAGTTTGTGCACCAGCCCTTTAAGTGGGACTGTGTGGGACTCCAGCAGCCTCTGTGTCACTCTGCCACAAGCCCTGCTTTTTTTTTTACAGCCCAAAGTTATGGGGACTTCTCTTCCCAGCTCTGGAATCCTGGGCTGGTTGTCTAGTGTGGGGCTGGGATCCCTTGCTTCTCATGGGAGGCTTCTGCAGTCAAGATATCCCTCCCAATTAAAACACACACACACACACACACACACACACACACACACACACACGTGTTGGACCAGCCTGTTCCACATCTCTGCCCCTCCTACCAGTCTTGATGTACTGTCTTTACTTCTCTAGTTGTAGGACTTCCATTCAGCAAGATTTCAGTTGGTTCTGAATGATGGTTGTTCTGTATTTTAGTTGTAATTTTGATGTTGTTCATAATCTTATATTCTTGACATACTCAGAAAGACACATAAAAACAAAAGAGAACCATGGAGGACTGTCTCCCAATAATAATGTGATTAAATTATGCACCACAATGGTTATAACATGGTACCCAAAGATGTTACCTGTTTCTCTCCTCTTTTTTCTCAGAAAGACATCCTTTAAAAAAAATCCATCTTTTTTTTTGTATCATCTCTCAAATAATTCTAAAAGGTTTGCACTGAGAGAGGCATTTTGGAAACCAAATGGTTATAAAATTTTGGAAGCTATTACAAATTACACAGATTTTTTTCAAATAAATGGAGGAGTCCTTCATATAATGTTAAAAAATAAAAAGGACTCAAAATTATACAATAGTACCTAAAATACTTTGCATATTCATTATGTTTTCCTGTCTTTTACAAATTCTATAATGAAAATGTATTATTCCTCTATTCTGAAGAAAATGCAATGTTCTAGTTCAGCCCCTTCACTTCACAGATGAGGAACTGAGAAGTAGAAAGGTCAAGTGACCGCCCCCAGGTCCCCAGCAGGTCTCTTGCAGACCTAGTGCCGGCATTCACACCCTCTGATTTCTAGTGCTGTGTCTGTGCCTTCTCCTTTTGGGATGTACAGGGGCAGAAGGGCAAGACCATAGTAACTATGAGTTTCTGAACTTGGGGGAAGCAGTTCTTTGCATATTGTATGACTGCTGAAGCTGGACTCAGGTTCACTGTCCATTACTACAGGAACACATACTTGGCCACCAACCCAGATGTGGCTTAGCCCATGGCAAAAGAAAGCCCAGAGACTCCAGTAGGCAGGACTGAGGTTGGGCTCTGGCATAAACTCCTGAAGGGTTGGCTTCAGCCTGAGCTACCTGTATTACTTGTCTAGTTCCCTTTTTATTGGATAATTAAGGGGTCCTCCACTCCCTTAGCAATGTTCACAATTCATGTAAAACATTTCTCTCAGTCACGCACTTATCTGTCTTCTTCTTCTACTATTATTTTCAAATGACATTATTGCACCATTGCACATTTTATTTTATTTTATTTTTTGGTAACAATGACTTTGCTAATCCCTATTGCAGGAGAAGAGCCCAACAAAGTTATTGGAGGATCTAATTGGGTTAATTAGCTCAGTGAGTTTGAGTGGAGTTAACTCGGTAGAGTTAGAGACACCCTTGGATGCCCGGGGGTTTACCTCTAAACGTCTTGCAGTAGAACTCAGGCCTGCTTCCATGGGGAGTGTATTTGGGGGAGGCAACTGGCTTCCTGACACCTGTTACAGACAATTTGAATTAACTTTCCACACCGAGTCTAGGCTTTTCTCCAGGCATGAAGGATATGAGACCAAAGATTTGGTCTTTGCCTTCCTGGTGTTTGAGTTCTAGAGGAAGGTAGATGAAGTGTGCAGTGATAATACATTGAGGTAACCTCTAGAAACTGAGCGACTTCTCCCCCCTTCTCCTCAGCATCTACCTTTCAAACTTTGGGACAGTGGAGAGAACAGTGTCCCCAGCTAAGAACATAACAAAGGGAGAAGTTCTGAGTGTGGTTGAAAGGAAAACATATAGCTGGCTACAGGGCTTTCAAGATGGACTCCTGAAAAAGCTGTGTTCTGCACAATGCTGCCCTTAAAAATAGTATAGTTTATGGGAAACTCATGGCCAGCCATTTAAAACCTATGCAACTTTGTAACTAGAGCAGCAAAAACAATGATTTGTTCTTGGGACATAATTTAACATCCCAAACAAAAGGCTTAGAGTTCTAGAGTCTTCCTCAGGGGGTTAAAAATGTACGAAGGCAAAAGAGCAGCAGTGCTGCCGTGAAGGTGCCGAGGCAGGTGATGTCGCAGAGCTCTGAGCCACAGGGCAGCCATCGAAGGGCACAGGAGGAAGCACAACTAGCTGCATCCTCGAGCCCTGTCAGGAGGCGTGCTTCTCCTGGAAAGAGCCCTACTACGCACCCCTTTTTAATTTGCTTAAAATAGATCTCTAAAGGCTCCTGTCTATGCAGCGCCCTACTGAAGGTGTTTGTTTTTTTGTTTGTTTTTACCTTGTTAAAATGTATAATTTTACTCCCATTGTTCCACTTCCCCCTGCTTCAGAAAAATCACAGATATATCAACTTAACTTATATCCCATGGTACACTGACATCATTCCTCCCTTTACCAGCCACCTGTGAACTAATCCATGTCATAAGAGCATGAGCTGTAACAGAATAGAGCGCACTTCACAGACAGATGAGCCTAGAACACAAACTCCATGAACCTTGAACCTCCATGAACCTCCATGGCAGAAAGGTCCAGCTATGGCAGAGGCTCAGGCCAGTGCAGGTCAGGAAAGACAACCTGTTCTTCAAGGGCACATAGTGACAGAAATGGAAAAACTAAAAAATAACGGGAATTGTGGGAAATAGGATCTGTGCTTCCTATATGCGACCTGATGGTTTCATGTATTATATAGTTTTGTGTGGATTACATGGATTTTCATAATCTTGTGTTGACATTCTTGTATGGGATGAAATGCCCAGTGTGTGGCACTTGTGTTGGACAGAACCAAGGTTTGGAAAGGCCACGTGCAAACAACCTAGATGTGGTTGGTATGGGAGTTACAAAGTAGAGTCAACATATGTCGACAAATTTACTCTCTCTACCTGCCCCTGGGCTGTTCCTCTTGCAAGCACATGAGGAAATGTGAGGAGAAGTGCTGACACGTGTGGTCACCTAAGGAAAAAGCACAACCCTAATCCTATGGCAAAAGAGATTTGACTCTCAAGACCAAGAAGCAAAAACGCAAATGAGAGGTAAGGAATAACATGGGGATACACTAAAGAACCCATAGTGTCCATGTGGGAAGGGACCAACTCCTGACACCATGTCTGATCAGAGAAGGCACACAATGAACTCTGCATGAACAAAAACATTCAATTTGACATTGGGTATAAACCACATATAGAAAACATGTTCATGCATTTTTCCCCTAAAAAATAAACAAAAAACATTTTATCAACCTAAATTGTTTCTAAAATGGATTTCAAATTCCTTTGTTGTTTTCCTCTCAAAACAAATGGTTCTGTTTATACAAATCAAACAACAGGCCCAAAATCAAGCCTCTGGGACAGTCCTCCCCAGATCTCTTCATTAAGTCCAAGCTGACAGCTATTAATCATTTAGGGAGTGCTAAAGGCTTCTTGCACTTTCCTAACTGCTCTACTTTTACAAGATCAGATAACTGGATTATTTGGCTTTTCATTAAAATTCACCTTACCTATTTGAAATGTATTTTTCCATCTATGTTTCTGTTCCCATACAAACTCAAACCACTAAATTTCCTCTATTCTGCAAATTTTTATTTTAAAGTTGGAAACTTGTTATTTTTAAACTTTCGCTTGTGACACTACTTTTCCACTTTGCATTTGCTATCTGAATCACAAAATCTGCCCCTGTTTGATTTGGCTGTCTACTTTTGGCTGCCATTTTTCTCCCATCTTGTTTTTTTTTTTTCTATGTCTACTTTTGCATTTCATTGCGTATATCCTTTTTCAAGCCCTAAAAACATCTTTTTAAAGTGCATGTCTGTTTCATGCTCTCTCATTGACAATGTTTAAGCAGATAACAAACTCTATAAAGGGAGAGATTGCTGCTAATAAAGCAAGAGAATAATTGTAGGAGCAGTGTCTCAGTTAAGATAGGAAGGGAGAGGGTCCTGAGGATGTTAAAAGGGACATCATGCCACTTAATGGGAGCTGAAAGCATGGGAGGCTGGCCATAAAGATAGGAATGTGTTGGGTTAAATGCAAGAACTATGTTCAAAAAAATTAATCAACATTAATATCCCCAGTGAACTTGTGTGGATATCATGTGCCCCCTGATATGATGTGATGAGAAGGGCACTTTACTTCTGTGGCAGTCTTCCCCTAAATCCATAACCCCAGTCTAACATGAGAAAACCTCAGACAAACCCATTCTGAGAGACATTCTACAATATAGTTGACCAAGAAAACCAAAAAGACTATGAAACTGTCACCCACCAGAGGAAACTAAGAGGATATGATGACCTAATGTGACGTGGAATCCTGGATTGGATCCTGGAACAGAACAAGGTCAGTAATGGGAAAACTGATGATCTGAATAGTCTAAAGTTTACTTAATAGTAATTTACCAATGTAGGCTTCTTAGTTTGACAAAGGTACCTTGGGAATGTAAAATGTTAACATCAGAAAACACTGAAACTGGCTACAATGTACATAGGAACTCTGTACGTTCTGTAAATTTCAAATTATTCCAACATAAAAACTTTATTTAAAAATTAATCAAATAATAAATTATTCTCAAGACCCTTGTACTTGTGGCTTTATCCTCTGGCTCCATTATTTCTATTCTTTTCCCAACCTCCTATAATTATTTGAATACTTTTTGAGATCATTGTGTGGCTTTAATTTTTATTCTTCTAAAATTGTTTCTTCTGAGATCACTGGACTTGATTAAGAAGTCCTTTCATTTTTTTCATCAATTCTTCTCCATAAATCAAAAGCAGTGGTCATGCTCACCTTCAACTGTTTCAGCACCCATAACCCGACATGCATATATTCATTCATTCCCTTATGCCTTTATTCAACACCCATACATGGAGAGCCCTATAGTAGGCTGGGCTCTGAGCTACTGCTCAAAATATGCTGGTGACTTAGAATCCCAGCTCTCATGTCATCAAGATAAAGAAAGGTACAGTTCTTTTGACTTGCTCATCACAAAACAAGGTTATATAGCAGGGGCCTTGCTGGACCTTTAAGGAAAGCCTTCATTTTCTACCATTCTTTTCTACTTTTCCCTTTCTTCCCTCCCCAAGCCAAGACCAGGCTACATGCTTCTCTAAAATAATAATTTACTGAGTAACTGGGTTCCAGAGGCTGGCTGCATGATGAGTGACAGTATGAGCTTGTTTTTCATGGTCACTTGAGTTAAGAAATTACATGAAAGACAAAGGTTCCATTTTCCTGTTTTGTGTATAATTTTTACCTATTGAAAAAACGGTAGGGTTGGCTCTAGGAGTTGATTCAGCACTCCTTTTGACTTTGCTGCGCTCAAAACTCTCAATTCAGGGCCCAAAAGCAAATAAATTAGGAGGGTGACATCCCAGGGAGGGGTCAAGAGGTCAGTAGAGAGGGGTGGCCCAGGTAAATGTGAGGCAGAGTTTACGTAAAAGGTGATGGTGGTTGAAACAAGCTATAGGTCTTGAGTAGACACTTCCAGTTGCCTACATAGTAACCTCACTCATCTTTTTCCTTACTGTCAGTACACCACCCTGAACTTATAGGTGCGGCAGTGTGTACAGCCAAAACCTACCTTTCCTAGCCTCCCTTGCGGCTGGCAGTGACCACGTACAGTTCTGGCCAATGAAAAATAAATGAACATTGCTAAGTGGGGTTTCTGAGGGAAGCTTTTTACATGGGAACACGTTGCTGGCAGCCACTTTTTGCCTTCTCTTCTTCCTGATGGGAATACAGATGCAATGCTAGAGAGGGGCAGCCACCCAGCAGCACCGAGCGTGAGGACAAAGCTCACACTCTAAGGATGAGTGAGCAGAAAGATGGGCCGGGCCTGTGTCCCTTATGGCATGATGGAACCACCAGCCCTGGGCAGTTTATCTCAGGGTTTCTTTTTATGTGAGAAAAAAATTCCAATCAAATTTAGCCCCATTTAGTGAGTTAATGCATTAGTATTTGTTACTTGTCAAATCTTAGCCGATGGAGGGTCTGAAGTCAGAGAGGTAAGAACTAGGTGGGCATCAATTCTGCAAAATATAAACTTCTTCACGGTAAAAGGGTGAAAAATCAGGAATCATAGAGAAACATAAGTAGTGGTAAAGAAAGAAGAGGTATGAGGAATGCCTACTCGTTTCCTCAGTGGCAAAAGCTGTAACTATAAAAGCTACCTGAGATCACCTGTCTAGAATGGGAAACGATGTCACCTGACTCCCATAAATGGTGACAAAAGTATCAGAACTTTCCCCAATCATTGTCTTAGTGACTTAGAAATTGTCTAAGAGAATTTCTCTCCAAGGAAAGGGTTTCATGTGAAAAGAGAGAAGCCAGATATCTACAGGCCTGATATGCTAACACCAATAATAGGATGACAGTAACGCTCGCCAAAACATGACATCTCGGCTGTGCTTTGCTAGATTTTTAATAAACCTCAAAAAAGCACCCTTACTGAAGGCTCTCCCCCAGCACGTTGGGGTTGTGTTCACACCTCCTATAGCCTTTGCTAACCAGTGCTGTTCTGAACTGTATATATACTTGCTCGACTTCTATATCAGTTCACATGCATATACACGGTACATATACATAAATGCTAGTTATACTATCTAATCTAATAAAAGAGAAACATGCAAATTGACCACACCTCTGCTATGCCCAAGCCACGCCCACCAGCCAATCAGAGCGATTATATGCAAATTAACCCAGACCAAGATGGTGGCCAGCAGCCACGGAGCTGGAGCAAGCAGGAGGCTTGGTTGCCCCGGCGATGGAGAAAGCCAAGCTTCCCGCCTGCCCTGGCTGGCTGTGGCCTCCGCTCAAGGCAACAAAGTTTCAATTATAGAAGATACCTGCTTCCAGCCAGCCTCTACTGGGAGCTTGGGTGGCTGGGGGCTGTGGCCAGCCTGCAAACAGCCATCAGCCACTCACCAAGGCTGGCCACACCCTCATGGGGTGAGGGTCCCCACTGGGGGGCTTGGCCAGCCTGAAAACAGCCATCAGCCCCTCACCCAGACTGGCCAGGTACCCCAGCAGGACCCCCCACCCTGAAATGTGTGTGGCCAGCCTGCAAACAGCCATCAGCCCCTCACCCCGGCTGGCCAGTCACCCCAGCAGGGACTGCCACCCTGAAGGGGCTGTGGCCAGCCTGCAAACAGCCCTCAGCCCCTCACCCAGGCTGGCCAGGCACCCCAGCGGGGACACCCACCCTGAAGGGGGTGTGGCCAGTCTGAAAACGGCCCTCAGCCCCTCACCCAGGCTGGCCAGGCATCCCAGCGGGGACCCCCACCCTGAAGGGGGTGTGGCCAGTCTGAAAACGGCCCTCAGCCCCTCACCCAGGCTGGCCAAGCACCCCAGTGGGACCCCCACCCTGATCCAGGACACCCTTCAGGGCAAACCAGTTGGCCCCCACCCATGCATCAGGCCTCTATCCTATATAATAAAAGGGTAATATGCAAATTGACCCTAACAGCAGAACCACTGGGAATGACTGGTCACTATGACACACACTGACCACCAGGGGGCAGATGCTCAATGCAGGAGCTTCCCCCTGATGGTCAGTGCGCTCCCACAGGGGGAGCTCTGCTCAGCCACAAGCCAGGCTGATGGCTGCCAGTACAGCAGTGGTGGTGGGAGCCTCTCCCGCATCCTCAGCAGCGCTAAGGATGTCCGACTGCAGCTTAGGCCTGCTCCCCGCTGGCAAGTGGACATCCCCTGAGGGCTTCCCGGCTGCCAGAGGGATGTCTGACTGCCAGCTTAGGCCCTATCCCCCGGAGAGCGGGCCTAAGCCAGCAGGTGGTCATCCCCCGAGGGGTCCCAGACTGCGAGAGGGCACAGGCCGGGCTGAGGGACCCCCCTGAGTGCACAAATTTTTGTGCACCGGGCCTCTAGTAGTACATAATATATATGTAAATCCAACTGTATGTAAGTTCACTCTACTGCAAATTCTGAGGCCGATGCAGCCTCTGATATGGCACCTGGCCCCCAGGACTGAAGGATACATGTGCGGTGTCAGAGTGAGGACACCAACATTTGGCTGTTTGTCAAAAAGACCTCACTTATAAAATGACTTATTTTCTCTCTCCAACTCATTTAAACCATTGTCTACCCTTTTTCTAGCTAAAGTGGACAGGAGACTGAAATTATCTCTTGAAGAACATATACTATGACCCAATCTATTGTTTTTCAAACTGCTTCAACTCTTCCTATATTTTACTTCCCAATGCTTTCATCATATTTGTCCTCTCCAATGGTCCTTTCAAAGTTCCTTCATTTCTCTAACTTGTGAAGAATAAAACTTGATACTTTATTATCGCACATAGTTAATTTCAAGTTGGAAGCTTTTCAATAGATTTTATACTTGTTCAAACATCCTTTGTACTTGCTTTTGGATAAGATATTGTGTACCTGTTCATCTGTAATCTGTAATGACCTTAAATTGTTTTTCTACCACAGAAATTCATAGAGAAGCACATCCCATTATTTTCATTCATTTCCCCACCCTAATTCTGATGAACTTTTGTATGCCTGGTTAATTTCAACAGCATGTAGAAATTGTTGAGATGTATTTTTAAGTGCTTTCTGGACTGGCCCTAAATTATATACAAGCATCTCTAAATATCTCCAAAATCTAAATGCGTGAATTTGCTCTTATTATGTACCTTTCTTTTCAGTAACTGTATCAACTCTAATGAGCATGCTATTCACCCCTGTACAATGGGGCTAGAGTTAAATTTCAGTTCCCACAAATGTTCTGGAATTTTATGAAAATACTTCTGTATGAGATCAGTATCGTGGATTAGTTCTACTTTATTCCTAAAATCAATCAATGTCAAAGGCCTCATTCTCAGTTTTATATTTAAACATGTTCCACATTCCTGGATGGATCTTAAACATAGTTAAATAGGTTGCATTCTCTGCATGATTTGTTCTCTCTTTGGTGGTAGAAATTATGTAACACATACTAAGTAGAGGAGGAGACAATGGGAAGGGAAGTCACAGAGATGACTCAAAGATACCAAAACAAAAATGGTCAGAATGGAAAGGGATAGTTGCATCTTTAAATTCACATCTGCCTTCAACTGTTGGCTGTTCAAAAGAGGCTGACAAGTCAGAGGACACTGCATGTTGTTGCCGCGTTGAAATACCCTCTCCAAAGAAAGGCCAATAACGACCTTGCCATCACCTAGGCCTGGTATGAAGGTAGTCAACAGCTCAGATTGGCAGAATTGGAAAATTCCAGCATGAAGGAGAGAGGAGAGGGATTGAGAACGAGACTGAGAACAAATAGAATACAGGCCTGGAAGTCACTCTGGGCAAACACAGACTCTGCCATGTACTAGCTGCATGACCTTTAATAACTGAAATTATTAAGTGTGCGTCTCTGTTTCTTTCTCTGCAAAATAAGGAAACCAACACTTACCTCATAAGTTTATACTGAGAATAATCACATATGGAAAGTGTTTGATACACTGAAAGTGCCAAATATGTGTTAATTGATTTCTTTCTCTTTTCCTCCCTCCTCCAGAAAAAAATGAAAGAAAAATCCACAGTTTGGTGACTCTTTTTCATACCTTTTTATCATCAACAACAATCTTATTATTATACTAGAGGCCCGGTGCACGAAATTCATGCACAGGTAGGGTCCCTAGGCCTGGCCAGCGATCAGGACCAATCTGTGGGGTGACTGGCAGGGCAACTGGGAGGTCCCTGCTGGTACCCACCTTGGCTGGTCTGGGGCCTGTGGGCTGGGGGCAGCACCTGTGTTGAGCGTCTGCCCCCTGCTGGTCAGTGCGTGTCACAGTGACTGGTCATTCCACCGGTCATTCCGCCTTTCGGTTGATTTGCATATTAGGCTTTTATTATATAGGATATAAAGAACTTTGCTAAGCACCTAAGATCTGACCCTCAAATTGTTTATTAGATAAAGGTATGGAAACTATAGTACAGCTGCCTCCCCTTATCTGCAAGGGATACGTTCCAAGACCCCCAGTGGATGCCTGAAACCATGGGTAATACTGAACCCAATGGATACTATGTTTTTCTCATACATACATGCCTATGGTGAAGTTTATTTATAAGTTAGGCACAGCCATAGATGAACAATAACTAATAATAAAATAGAACAGTTACAACAATATATTGCAATAAAAGCTATGTGAATATGGCATTATTAAGTAAAATGAGGGTTACTTGAACACAGCACTGATACTGTGACAGTAGATCTGGTAACCGAGATGGCTACTAAGTGACTAATGGGCAGGAGATACAGCATGGAGACGCTGGACAGCGGTGTGATTCATGTCCCTAGTGTGAGATTTCATCACACTACTCAGAATGGTGCTAATTTAAAACTTATGAATTGCTTATTTCTGGAATTCTCCATTTAATATTTTTGGAATGCAGCTGACCATGAGTAACTGAAACTACATATAGTGAAACCAAAGATAAGGGCGGGGGAGGACTAGTATACATGGTGACATAGCAAAAAAACCAGTCAGGGATACTATGTGCTTTGAAAACTCAGTGTTGGAGAGATCACTGCTCCATGGAGAGTCAGAGCAAAAGCAAAGAGGCTTCCTCCTGGAATTTGAGGGATGGATCACACATAGTTAAGAGACACAAGAAGGTTTCTCAGCACAGAAGACAATGTAAGGCAAAATTGCAAAGAGGGGACAGCAACTCTGGGCACCAGGAGTTAAAGTAATTAGATCAAAGTGAAGGGTTTGTGTT
The DNA here is from genome assembly GCF_000147115.1 of Myotis lucifugus. Taxonomy (NCBI): domain Eukaryota; kingdom Metazoa; phylum Chordata; class Mammalia; order Chiroptera; family Vespertilionidae; genus Myotis; species Myotis lucifugus. The sequence continues at coordinate 2,198,386 of NW_005871089.1, read as the reverse complement.
TGGAAATAAGGATCAGTGCCAAGCTGCAGCACTTCATCCATCATCGACTCAATACTAATGAATGTCCTTGAGCTTGGTGATTAGATGACCAAAGTCATGTCATAAAAAGATTAACCTGGCTGCCCTGAATGGGCTCAGTGGAAAAGGTGGGAGCTGGAGGTAGAGGGAGCACCATGGTCACTACTGCAATGCTTAGGAACCAGAGATGAAACCTGGATGAAGGTGGTCACAGAAGTGAGAGGAAGGAATAATTCTAGAGATCTAAGGAAGAAAAGCATTGAGAGGCAGCCACAGGATTAGGAAAAAAAGAGTGAGAAGCAAATACTGATCTCCAACTACTATCAGTAAGGTAGCACAACTGGGGTGAAAAAATTTAAAATATTCTGAAATACATTTAAGGTACTTATACACAGCAGGAAGGTTTTGTGGGTCTCAACTTGCAGTGGTCCTAAAATGTTGGCAGTTTAATTAGGTGAGAAATAATCAGCTTTCTCAAGAAGAATGAGTTACCCCCCCCCCCCATTAAAGCATGATAAATTATACTACTATATATGGATTATTCCCATGGAATCTTTCTGATTAGACAGCGTTATGAAACTTAATATTGTTTTAGGTAATATAATCCAACAGCAGGGTTTCTATTAGTTAAAAATAACTTAATCATTAAATTTGAGTGACTATTGGATTTCTATCACCAACTCATGATGGCTTCATGCCATCCCCGATTTGGGACAAGCTCCTAATTCATTATCAGAATCAACCTACACCCCACCCTTCCCTTGTAAAGAATCGAGTCCCCTTTAAATATAATTTTAGTAGCTTTTTGCGTTTCTCCCCTTCCTCCATCCTGCTGCCTGGAATGTGTTCTGTTGTGAGGAGTCCCAGTAGTGACCTTGGACCCTGAGGCCTCCCGGGTGAAAGCTGCATGCGAAGGGTGACAGGCACAGCCAGGAGCGACTCATGGCTCTCACTGCCCACACAGACTGCTCTGAAGGGAAAGAAAACAAAGCCACCCTGGGACTACAGCAGGCCACTTTGAGTCTTCCGTTTGTGCAGCAGATTCTAACCCTAATTAACAGGATACTTCATCCCAACAGTTTTCTATTGTGAACGAAGTCAATTTTTAATGTGAAAGACTTTTTTTTATACTATGAGGTAACATTAGGAAGCAAAAGCTGTAGCTCAGGCAAGTTACAGACAGGTATCATTACACATCCCTAAATTATCTCAGTTCAGCTTAACCAAGGGGTAGCTCAGATTCACACAGGACAATCGGCAGTCGAGATTGACCTGTAACTTAAGGAGCCAACAGATGGTAGTATTTCGCCACAATCCCCGCCCCCCCCCCCCCAAAGGAGAAGCCTCTGCTCCAAGGCGGGCAGGGCCTGAGCTGGTGGTTGACTGCACCCTGAGGAGATGACTGTGAGGCCCAGCCGCCCTCCTGAGGACAAACTCCCTAAGCCTGAAGCTCTACCTATCCCTTAGTGACTCTACCACGGGCTTCAACAAGGTGCATGTTCTTCTCCTAACTGAAGCCTCACAAAAAAACTAAAAACGAGGTGGACTGCGTGCCTGGGAGAATCGCTGGGGGCAAGGAGATGAGTTTGTGAAATAGAGACTTGAGACTCTCTCTGCCATGGCCCACATGGGAGGTGTCTAAGCCCACACCCTTCTCTATGACAGCGATAAGGAGAGGGACTGTCTCCTTTCCAGCCTCTGCAGGCTTCAGCTCTCCTGGCCCAGCAGCTCGGACAGGTCCTACCGGATCTGTTGGGTATCGGATCCCCTGAGCAAAGAAAAATGATGCTTTCTTTTCTCCTATGTCATATTTTTAACTCTCAAAGAGAAACTATACTTCTCAGTATTTTAGAGTGTTATTTTGGGGGGACTGGATATGGGGGCCATCAGCTAATGACAATAAGATGTTCAAAGTCTATTCCTCTACTGGTGCCAACACCTGCCCTGAGAGAAGCTGGCTCCTGAGCCTTCTCCTTCCCTGGATCGGGGCGCTTGAGGTAGTGCTGGAACTGCCCCAAGCAGTAGGAGGGGTGCTCCACTTCAGTTTTCTCAAAAGTAACCAATGATTACTTTAGTTATGGTGAGAAAAGCAAAGTTGGGGTACTACTGGCAATTGTCAACTTGAATGAACAGCTTCTGCCTTTTGATGAAACTGTGACTTAGGTCACTCACACCATTTCTTTTCCCTGCTTTTGAAAGCAATACATTGCCCCGGTTCCTAGGCGCCCTCCTCCGCACTGTGGGCCTACGCCAGCTCGGCTGTATCAATACTTTGGAAGGTGCGTGGACCATTAAGCAGGGACCAGCGGTGGCCTTTCTACCAGCACTTCATCAGGGAACATAAATCGCTTCCCAGGCTCTGAAAGAGAAACACGTGCCAAAAATATGTCGATTTACAAAATGTTTTCATCTTTACAGTATTTTATTTCTCCTGCTTCTTGTGACATAAATAGCACATAACACTGACCCCAGAATTCTTTAAGAACCAGCTGTGAAATTTCACTAGCACTGGCATGAAATCAAGAACCGAAAATAATTCACCCCAATGTATGGGGGCTTCTGTCCGACTCTGGTGGGGCTTTGATTTGGAAAGGGTTTATAAAGCCTCTTTTCTTCCTGAAATGAAACAGAACTTAAAAGAAAAATACGGAATTTGCTAATGGACAAAGATGCAGACAGTGTTTTGGGGGGAGGAGGGACTGCTGTGTGGTGGTGGTGGTGGCAGGGGGTGGGGGTGGAAAGAATATCCTATATAATAAAGAGGTAATATGCAAATTGACCCTCACTCTGTCATAAGATGGCTACACCCACAGCAGAGGCAGGTTTCCCATAACGAGCCTTAACGAGTGATCAGCAGGGACCTGAGGCTGCGCCTCCACCCCGCCTGGGGGACCTCAGGCCGTGCCCCCTCCCCCCCCAGCACCGGGCTGGGGGACCTGAGGCTGTGCCCCCCCCACCCAGCAGGGCTTGACGGGGGTGGGGTCGGCCAGGTCTGGATCTCGCCCAATGGGGGTGGGGTGGGCTGGGTCTGGATCTCGTGCGATTTCGAGGTGCATGCAGGTGGGTGGGGTCTTGACTTTGGGTCCTGCGGTGTGCCCTAGACTCTGACAGGAGTAAGATTTTCATATACATTTTAATAATTTTCTTTCATCTCTGGCACTTCTATTATAGAGAAAGGGCAAATAGCAATATTAAAATATTTCCTCTAATTAATTCCCTTTTAACGTGCATGAATTTCGTGCACTGGGCCACTAGTGAAAGAATAAAAAGGTAACTTTTAAAATACTTAGTTTGCTTGAAAGATTTAAAAATATTTAATTAAAAATCAGTGTCCTGTTGGAATTGGAACTTATGATTTGTGCTGCTTTTGGAACGAGACTTGAGACTCGGGGGCTCACCTGGCCTGGGACTTGGACACATTGAGGGCACAGGTTTCCCAGCTTGCAAGGTGGATTAGAAAGGAAAAGATGGGGCAGGAATGAGTCAGTCCTTTTTTAACGTTGGTGTTCATCTATTTTATTATAATTAAAAAAATAACACCCTCCTCTCAATAAGTTCAGTTTGTAAATAAGAACAGTAAGAGAAAATTGAAAATAGTTTTCTCTATATTTTTTCAATTACAGAGCTTCAGGTGTACAGTAATCAGCAGTGTGGTGCCTGAGGGGAGCGGGGGAGGGATTGGCGGTGGGAGATGGGATAGAAGGCATAAATGGTGATGGAAAAAATAATAAAATAGGGGGAAAATGCCTCCCCATATTGGTAAGCATAATTTCCTCAAAAAATTGACCCTTGCTCTTCAATTAAATTAAAGTTGTATTACATCTGGGTGTTCCATCAGTTAGATGCCACCTGAAAGCAATGCTACTAGGAAGCTCCTGGTCAAGGCTTCCAGGCACAGCCATGCCCTTGCTAGCTCTCACAATCTGAGCCTCACACTGTTAGCACAACGCCAGTGCCAGGCCACACAGGCTGAGTTCACTCCCAGTGCAGCCTCTAGTGAGCTGTGCTATGCTCTTGGGCAAGTGAGGCTCTGAGCTCCCTTCCCCAGCTATAATGATGGCAGTCATCCTTCCTTCGAGGCAGATGTGGTTGGTCCAAGATCCTGTGTGCAAAACATCTAGCAGAGTAGATGGTACAATAGTGTGAGCTCAGTAAGTATTTGCCGTCTGGATGAAAGACGCTGTCCTTAAGACAAAAAGAGTCCATTCCAGCAATCTCAAGGCACTCCAACTGTGTTCTCTGTTCACACTGAAGTGTATGGAGTTCTTGGAATAAAAATAGAGCCCAGGTTCATATATTACTGTTGATGCATACTAGCCGTCTGACTAACACACAATACGTTAAGCTCCTCGGAGCCTCAGTTTACTCAACTATAAAATGGGGATAATAGCTACATTTTCCTTGAAGATGATAAAGATCACAAGAAGGAAGCTCTTGGGATTTGTGGGGTGCTATACAAATATAGACTATTATTAAGTTTGAGATGGCTCTAGTCCAACTCAGGGGAAATTATGCAAAATTATAAATAAATCAAAGGAGTATAAGAGTGAGAGGAACAGGGACAAAGCAATGGTTCATCAGCCAAGCTTCAGAAAAGGCCACAGGCGGTCTCACAGTTAGATGTCCAGTTCTCCAGCTGTCTCAAAAAACCTGCTATCATCTCATTACCTAGAGCACATGGAGTGCGAGGAGGGGAAGCTGGCTCAGTGGCCATGCTTCTATGCCAACCTACAAGGTCTTCCCAACACGTTTCCTCTGAGTAACCCAAGCAGTTTTGTTTATTTTAAGACATGAGGAATAACCACGTGTTTCAGAAATAGCTTCTTTCTGCCTCCTCCCTGCCAAGATGCCCACCTGAATTCACAAAATGTCATTTGGAAAGTTTGATGGCCGCTGTGGTTTTTCCAGGGCTACTTTGTGCATTATAGTGATCAACCCCTTTTCAACAGTTCATTACACGGTTTCTGAAAAACATAAAAAAGACATCACGGGAGGTCAAAGGCTTTAAACGTGGCACACTTCAGGAATAATGTGCCACACACAAATCCATTCCTGCTCCCAGGTTCCATGAGTACGGAACTGATTTAGGGGCTAATTGAGGAACAATGGGGAGCGTTTCCTCTTTGAAGAAGACCCTGGTTCACTCTGGGGCTGGGAAAAGAAAGGAAAGAGGGGTTTGCTTCTCAACTGCCATGGTTCCTTTTTGGAAGTTTCTTTCTCTCGGGCTCAGTGAGGTGAAGCCAGACCTTAGCTTTCCCACAAAAATATGCTTCCCTTCAAAGCACACCCTAAGGCCCCAAGAAGCGCCAGCCGCACTGCCTCAGCCTCACGGTGCACCATCCACTCAGCTGTGGGTGCTGAGGGCACTCTGTTTTGAGAAAAAGCAAAGCTATCAATATCCAAAGTGTCACTTATAACTATCTGTAACATTTAAATATATCTCACAAATCCTGAAAAACAAAAACACCCAAAAAACAGGAAAAAGTGCAAAGGACACCAACAGGCAATTAAAAAATGAAATGAAAGTGACAATTGTGAAGAAATGTTTCACCTCACTAGTAATCAAAGGTAGACGAACAAAAATAAGATACCATCCTTCAACTTACAACATTTGTAAAGATTAAAACATATTATTATACCCCATGTTGTTAAGGTGTGGCGAAAAGGGCAAACTTTCATACTCTAGTAATGAAGGAGTGAACCTGCCTTCTGGTAGGCAACCTGCAAAAGCCATAAAGATATTTAGATCCCTTTGATCAAAGTAGTTCCTTTTTCTTATGCAGAGAAAATAAACATACATCTATCCAAATGAACATGGAAAGGTGTTTACTGGAGCATAACATGGTTGGAAACTGTTTCCCTAAAGGGCCAGATACTACATCTACTACAGGCTTGGCAAGCCAGCGGTCTCTATTGCAGCTACTCAACTCTACTCTGATAGAAAGAAACTATCTACAGACAATACATAATCAAATGGGCATGGCTGTGTTCCAGTAAAATGTTATTGACAAAAACAGGCTGGATTTGGTCCAAGGATTATAGCTTGCCAACCCTAATAGTATAATTTATAATAATAATAAAAATAGTCACCTAAATAAATGTCTGACGATATGGAAATGGCAAATGAATTTATTTCATGCAGCTATTACAACATCTTTTTCTTTTAGTAATTTGGGGAAATAGTCATGTGTAAAAAAATCAGAATATAAAACTTTAGGATTAGAGTAATCCCAATTTTTTGTTAAAGAAAGAAAACATGTAAGTATAGAAAAGGGATTAAGAAAAATACACAAAGATTTTTTTTTATTGTTTAAAGTACCACAAATGGTAGTACATATGTCTCCTTTTTTCTTTTTTCCAATTGACCTTCCCCCAGCCTCCCCTACCCCTGGGCACATGCCCTCACCCCCCTCCCAGTGTCTTGCATCCACTGGTTATGCTTATGTGCATGCATACAAGTCTTTCCATTGATCTCTTAGCTACCGTCCCCTCCCCCAACCCTCCCCAGCCTTCCCCCTCTGTAGTTTGACAGTCTGTTCAATGCTTCTCTGCCTCTGTATCTATTTTTGTTCATCAGTTTATAATGTTTTTTTTAATGGTGATGGTATTTATTTTTTATGTTTCTCAGGATCTGAATTTTCCATAATGTATACGTGTTTTATTTTTAAAACAGAAAACAATGTTTAAAGTGACAGAAATGGACTTCTCATGTAAACATGGTTGCAATAAGTCAGCATTCTCTCTCTTTTGCTTGTGGAAATGAACCAAAAATAAAGACAAAAGGAAAAAATTTACTATCTTCCATTTGTGCAAAACCGAGAAAAAAACATCAATTTTTTGTAAGGGATACGAAGAGGAAACACATTTTCTCTGGAGCTTCGGAGAAGGAAATGTAGAGAAGAGAAGGAGGAAAGCTGAGGGGCAGCCAATTTCACAGAATGCAGCCCCTCTGAGGGTGCGGGATACCCATCCTCAGGACTAAGACAGACCCAGCAAAGCCAGGGATGGGGCGGAGATGGGCAGCAGCCTGGCCGAGATCACAGTCAGGGGCTGAAGCTTGTACCATCTGGGGGTCTCTTTTAAAGATAAATGAGTTAACATTTTAAATACATAATTAGGTACCAACATTTATGTTCAATGAGCAGAAGGCAATAAATGTAAATGTTTTAAGCTGACAAATTCTAAAGACACCACCAAGATTCAAAAAACTGTTTCTAAAAACTAACAGCATCTATCTGCATGGGCCACTTCTACAGCCCCCTCCTCTCTGAGCCCCCTCCAATCTGAGCCCCCTCCAATCTGAGCCCCCTCCTCTCTGAGCCCCCTCCAATCTGAGCCCCCTCCTCTCTGAGCCCCCTCCAATCTGAGCCCCCTCCAATCTGAGCCCCCTCCTCTCTGAGCCCCCTCCTCTCTGAGCCCCCTCCAATCTGAGCCCCCTCCTCTCTGAGCCCCCTCCAATCTGAGCCCCCTCCAATCTGAGCCCCCTCCTCTCTGAGCCCCCTCCAATCTGAGCCCCCTCCAATCTGAGCCCCCTCCTCTCTGAGCCCCCTCCAATCTGAGCCCCCTCCAATCTGAGCCCCCTCCTCTCTGAGCCCCCTCCAATCTGAGCCCCCTCCAATCTGAGCCCCCTCCTCTCTGAGCCCCCTCCAATCTGAGCCTCCTCCTCTCTGAGCCTCCTGAGCCCCCTCCTCTCTGACAGACCTGCTCTCTGACACCCCTGCTCTATGACACACCTGCTCTATGACAACCCTGTTCTATCACACCCCTCCTCTATGAGACCCCTCCTCTATGACATCCTGCACTATGACACCCGTCCTCTATGAAACCCCTCCTCAGAGATACCCTGCACTATAACACAACTCCACTGTGACACCCGTCCTCTATGACAACCCAGCTCTATCACACCCCTCCTCTATGAGGCCCCTCTTCTATGACAACCCTCCTCTACGACATCCTGCACTGTGACACCCGTCCTCTATGAAACCCCTGCTCTATGACACCCCTGCGCTATGACACACCTCCTCTATGACACCCTGCACTATGACCCCTCCTCTATGACGCCCCTGCTCTATGACACCCCTCTGCTATGACACCCCTCCTCTATGACACCCCTCCTCTGACGCCACTCCTCTATGACGCCCCTCTGCTATGACACCCTTCACTATCACACCCCTGCTCTATGACACCCCTACTCAATGATACACCTCCTCTATGACACTGCACCTCTATGACACCCCTCCACTATGACACCCCAGCTCTATGACACCCCTCCTCTATGACTCCCCTCCTAAAGGACACCCCTGCGCTATGACACCTTTGCTTTATGGTACCCATCGATTATGACACCCCGTCTCTATGACAGCGATCCTCTAGGAAACCCCTCTATAAGAGCCCTCCTCCTTAATAGTACTCCTTATTATATAGGTACTCTTTGTGAGGTCTGCTCCATGACACCTCATACATATACTACCCTGGACGATGATAGCA
>NW_005871089.1:2150427-2189415 GCF_000147115.1 Myotis lucifugus | reverse complement strand
TTGACACCCCTCCTCTATGACACCCCTCCTCTATGACACCCCTGCTCTATGACACCCCTTCTCTATGACACCCCTTCTCTATGATACTCCTCCTCTATGACACCCCTGCTCTATGACACCCCTGCTCTATGACACCCCTTCTCTATGATACTCCTCCTCTATGACACCCCTGCTCTATGACACCCCTCCTCTATGACACCCCTCCTCTATGACACCCCTGCTCTATGACACCCCTTCTCTATGATACTCCTCCTCTATGACACCCCTGCTCTATGACACTCCTCCTCTATGATACTCCTCCTCTATGAAACCCCTCCTCTATGACACCCCTCCTCTATGACACCCCTCCTCTATGACACCCCTGCTCTATGACACCCCTGCTCTATGTCACCCCTTCTCTATGACACCCCTCCTCTATGACATTCTCCTCTATGACACCCTTGCTCTATGACACCCCTCTTCTGTCATACCCCACCTCAAAATATCTTCTTTCCCTATATTATTTGCTGCATATTCCTTGATCACTTCTTCATATAATAATTTTTAATGTGAAAAAACTAGGAAATTTCATTCCCATGAGCTTTTGTGTGAATTTCCAGAAGAAGGACCGGCCACCACACCATGTTTGGGCAGTCATGGCAAAGAACCTGGTGTGTGCTCTGAATGCATTTCACTGTAAATATGAAATCACAACAGACTTGAGTGTTATGTTGGAAAAGAAAATTATAAACTAAGGAGAAGCAGAAGGAAGAAATTAATGAAAATAAAATGATATAATGAGTTAGAAAATAGTAGAATAAAAAGAACTAAAAGCTCTCTTCAGGGGGAAAGAGTTAATTGCTAATTAAGTTAGTTAGGAAAAAGGGAGAACATTGTAAATATACATGTAGGAAATATTATAAGTAAATATCTATCAAATATTAGCACACTAAAAGAACCATAAAAGACTACTTTGCTACTTTGCTAAACTCAAACAAATGCATTTGAAAACCTAGATGAATGGACAATTTTTGAACAAAGTATACCTAAATTATATATAAACTATAATATAGCTAAAATAAATATACCAAGGCCCCAACAAAAGAGAATTGTAAACAGAACAGGTTCTACAGGAGAAAAATGAGGAGAGTTGACAAAGAGCCTCATCTCCTAAAAAGTACCAGGTCTCACTGGGTTTTCCATATAGGATTTCCACCAAATTTCAAAGAACAGAAAATCCCAATGTAATGTAAGCTATGCCAGAACATAGAAATACGATGAAAACTTCCAAACTTTCTGATTGTGCCATAACAAATACAACCAATACTTCAAACTAAAATCACAGAACATTGAAGTAAAAATCCTCAACTAAATATTAACAGACTCTTGAGACTTTAGCTAAACTCCTCCACGGTATGATTGTCTTGGCATCCATTTGTTTGGCCAAGTGGCCTTCAGCGATTTTAAATGGACACTAGCCTCTTCAGGGAAGCGCATGCCCTCGATAGCAAGATAGCCTCAGGGTCACATGGAAAGGGAAGTTTCTGATATAAGGCTCCCAACAGCCCTGGTGATTAGCAGTCTCTTCTGCCTCCCAGCACCTGTATGCCTTATGCTTTAGGTAAGACCCCACTGGGTTTACCAAAACCCTACTCTTTGGTTTGAATTGATCAATCAGGCCACAGCTTGGGAACCAGAAAGCACTCCACCCATGGACCCTAAAGAAGGCATATGCCCAGGTTCTGCCTCTCACGGTCTGTACTCTGCCTTCAACTCCCCATGTGGCCCCTCAAGGTATGTTGTGTCCTTCCTCCGGGACCTCTGAATAATAAACGTGTCTATTTCACTTCCTCTTGTGGTCTCTTGTTGAACTGTGGTTCATCATCTAGCATCCTGTGCTCCATTTAACAAAAGTTAATTTCATGAATTCATAACATACACAGAACCCAAGACATCAAAAAACAATGCATCCCAATCAGGTGGAGTTATGCTAGGAATAGACAGTTCAACATGAGGAGACACATTAATATAAATTACCATATTAATAAATTTAAGAAGAAAAATCATAATGCAACATACATTCTTTTTTTAAAATATATTTTTATTTATTTCAGAGAGGAAGAGATAGAAACATCAATGATCAGAGGGAATCATTGATTGGCTGCCTCCTGCACATTGGACTGAACCTACAACCCAGGCATGTGCCCTTGACCGAAATTGAACCTGGGACCTTTGGGTCCGCAGGCTGACACTCAATCCACTGAGCCAAACCAGCTAGGGCGCAACATACATTCTTGATAAAAAAAAAATTCAGTAATAGCTCTCACTGGTTTGGCTCAGTGGATAGAGCATCGGCCTGTGGATTGAAGGGTCAGGGGTTCGATTCAGGTCAAGAGCACATGCCTGGTTGCAGGTTTGATCCCCAGTAGGGGGTGTGCAGGAGGCAGCCAATAAATGATTCTCTCTCATCACTGATGTTTCTATCTCTCTATCCCTCTCCCTTCTTCTCTGAAATCAATAAAAATATATTAAAAAGTTCAGTGATATAAGAATACTTCCTTCATATATAACAGTTGATCTACCCTTTCCAAGAGTTTGCATCATGCTGAAGAGAGAAATAAACACATGCAGCATTTTCAGTTGTCAAGAACAAGACAAAGATACAAAGATTTAATTTATCTAACTTGGCACCAGATGTAGTAGCCCATGTAATTAGATTAGAAAAAGAAACTAGGACTAAAAATACTTGTAGATGATATAGTACACACTCAAAAGGAAAAATAATTAAAAACTACTGAAATAATAAATGAATTTAGAAGATAAAGTAGAAAAATTATACAGACTTCAGTAACTCATATTTACAAACAATAACCAGATTGAAGATATAATGGAAGAACATATCCCATTTACAATAGCAATAAAAATAATAAAATAAACATAAATCAATTTAAGAAATGTGAAAGTCACTTATAAAACTCTTTAAAATGTTTCCAAAGTCCCCCCCCCCCAAGAAAATCTGAGCAAATGGAAAGGCATACCGTGTTCTTGAATTGTATATATTTAACGTGATCTTAATATAAGTATTAACAGTTTTTTCCTCTTAGAACTACACAGATATCTACATCCAAGATTCTGTGCTGGGCTTTAGGAAGACTTCAAACATAAGTCAAACAAGACTTGCCCCAGTGGTCGGCAAACTGCGGCCCCTTGAGTGTGGCTCTTCCACAAAATACCACGTGCGGGCGCGCATGTACAGTGCAATTGAAACTTCGTGGCCACACTCAAGGGGCCAAAGAGCTGCATGTGGCTCGCGAGCCGCAGTTTGCTGACCACTGCCCTAGACCATGTTGCTTGCAACCTCATGATCTGGTTGATAATTTGTGTTTACACCTATTAAAACACTCCAAAAAAAAACTATGCATACCGAGACTCGGAAAAGGCAACTGTATTTAGCTACAAAGAGGTTACTACTGATCTTTGAGAAAGCAGTTTCCATAGAGTAGGGAAGCTAAAAATTAGTCTGCATGTCTTAGCAAAAGCCACTCATTTCAGTGCCAAAAGAAAGCAACAGAATTTCTCGTCTAATTACAGGAAACTGAACTGATACAAAAAAATTCATCTCCTGCTCCAAACACATAGATAAACTGAATAAAATACATGTACACACACACACACACACACACACACAATCCCACATAGCCAAATTCAGAACAAGAAAAGGAAATCCTGAGGCATCATAAAGAGGAAATGCAAAGTCAGAGTGTTGTGTTGGCATAAAGCTGAATTTCTTAAATAGGTACCAGTTCCTAATAAATCCTGCAATTTTAATACAGTCTACAATTGAGACTATAGCCAGCCCCTCCCCAGCTGAAAGGGAGCTGGACCTGATGGGTTTTCTCAGCATAAAGCTAAAAGCTTTATGAACTGGTGAGGAGCTACTCAATTGGTGGTGTCTTAAAAAACTAAGATGTCAACATAAAACGTGGGCAAACACTGGGGGAATCTGTAGGATCCCCAAAAGGCAAATTCACAATTTTCCCCTAGGTACTCTTGAACCCAGGGCAAGTGGGTCTCCAATGAAAGAACTACTAAACCAGTGGTTTTCAACCTGTGGGTCGCGACCCCTTTGGCGGTCGAACGACCCTTTCACAGGGGTCGCCTAAGACCATCCTGCATATCAGATATTTACATTACGTCATAACAGTAGCAACATTACAGTTATGAAGTAGCAACGAAAATAATTTTATGGTTGGGTCACAACATGAGGAACTGTATTTAAAGGGCCAGAAGGTTGAGAACCACTGTACTAAACTAACTCACACTCCAAAATTGCAAAGCGTGGGAGAAATGCCTCACCATTAGCCAGTATCAGCACTCACAACAAAGGAGTCCACACCCAAAACATCAGATAAGAGGCCAATCTGAAACAGACTTTCAAAAAACGATTTCTAAAATGTTTACAAAGTGGGGAAAAAATAAAAACAAAACCAGAAAAGAAACTGGGCATCAGGGAGACAGACAGCTGGTTCCAATGAAGGTTTCTGTACGATGTGAGTTACACCTGCATGCCCTAGGCCAGTGGTCGGCAAACTGTGGCTCGCAAGCCACATGCGGCTCTTTGGCCCCTTGAATATGGCTCTTCCACAAAATACCAAGTGCGGGCGCGCATGTACAGTGCGCATGCGCAGAAGTTGGTATTTTGTGGAAGAGCCACACTCAAGGGGCCAAAGAGCCTCATGTGGCTCGCGAGCTGCAGTTTGCCGACCACTGCGCCTAGGCCAAAATGGAAAAACAATAAATAGTTGGGAAAATGAACACTTATTAGGAGCTAATTATGTACCAGGGACTATCCTAAAATGTAACTTCCTCATACAATTCCCACAACAACTGCCCTGTGGAGTAAACACCTTATTGCCCATTTTTTAACTGGGCCTCCGAGGGTCTAACTTTTCCAAGGTCACACAACTGGAATTGGAAATGGAACCCCAAATTAGGAAAGAGGGAGACACTAACTATAGCTTCTAAAGAAAACATGTAAAATTGAGGGGCTAATATCGCCAAAGAAGGGAGAATTAAAGGAAGTTGATTTTAAAGGAAGGTAGATACCACCTGAGCTCTCACTCGGAGAAAAAGAAATATTTGAGATGAAAAGGAGGGAGTGTGAGAGTACTGAAGACTATATACACTATATAATGCTAACATCCCCAAACTGGAATCACCTCTTATGCAATTATTTTAGCAGGAAAGGAAAAAATGATATGACTTCAAGTTATTTAGCATGTATTTTCTAAAAAAGGATATTTGCCACAAGTAATTACTGTGAAAGGGGAGCTTTCCTGGTTTCAAAGGTTTTTAATCATGAAGTGGTATTTGACAATGTAATTATTTCCACAGGCTGGAAAACAAACTTGTCACCGAACTATACTAGTAACTGGATTCGACCACAAAGAAAATGGTATGCATTGCTGATACTCGTGGTCACTAATTTTATAGGAATAACACCAACATATATATTAATAATGATGTGCCATTCTATGAGAGGCACTGAAACGTAACGTAGGAAACACAATTTTATGCTCACTTTTGTTCTTAGAGGTGGGTGACCTTGGACCCGGGCTGTGGTCTCCCCTTCACAGAAGGTGGGGGAAGAAGTCTTGGATCTTCATGCACTTCTGAGTCCAAATTCCACTTTACTCAAGCCTCCTTCTGCTCAGTAAGGCTGGTCACCCCAAATGTTCTGGAGGCAATGGTGAGCTCAATTTTCTCTTAATGATCTCAAAACATTTTAAAGATGAATTTGCAATAAGTTCCTCTTCTACCACTAAACCACAATAATTTTGAGCCAAAAATAGTCAATGATGGTGAACAGTCATTCTACCCAGGGAGGAAAATGAATCACAGAAAAATTCCTGAGAGGGTTTCTAGTTCAACTTTGTCAGCTTAGGGATAAGGATCTGAGGTGCAGGGATGGACAGTGAGATGGACACTAAGGGCAGACCTTGGCCTAAAACCCATGTGTTCCAGTTCCTCAGCTAGGCAAGGCTCCATACCATGCTGATGAGAATCAGGCCAGCTTAATAATGGCAGAAATTATACACACACACACACACACACACACACACACACACACACAGGCTAAGTGAATGGTGCCTAGAAAAAGACATTTGCATTAATGAGGACAGCAGAAGTACAGTGGTGGTTACCCATCAAACACCACTCCTCAGCCCTTCCCTCTTTCTTCCAGATCTGGAAACACTAGCTTCTAGAGCAGCTGGGGGAAAGAGTGAAGAAAAAGCATATCTGAAGACACAATTTGGTTTAAACATTTGTGAAAGTCACCAAGCTAGTCAGCATAGTCAGAGGAGAGCAGAGGACCCTGGCCAGAGGTCTGTTCCCAGAAGATGGGAAATCTTAAATGAATTCAACCACAATAAACATTTTACCAGTCAGGACCAAACCTTGTCAGAAACCCATGACCTCCTTTAAAATGGAATGCTTAACTGTCTTGGAAGAGAATCTTGGACTCCAGGTCTTACTCCATCACAGGTCTCCCTCAATCATGAATTCCCTGTAGCATCATGGATAAGTCACTTCACATCTCCAAGCCTGAGTTTCCTCACCTATAAAATTGGGCCCCCAAAACTCTCAATTCAACCAACCTCTAAGTTGAGAATAGGGTTATCCTATATAATAAGAGCCTAATATGCTAAGTGTCCGGTCGTCCATTCAACCAACTGAAACATAATATGCTAATGATATGCTAAGGCCACTCAACAGCTCGCTATGACGTGCACTGACCACTAGTGAGCAGACAGTCAACTGATTGACCAGTCACTATGACATGCACTGACCACCGGGGGCAGACGCTCCTACTGGTAGGTTAGCTTGCTGCTGGGGTCCAGCCGATTGGGACTGAGCGAGAGGGGCCGGACATGCCCTGGAACCCTCCCGCAGTCCTTCTCTGGCTGGCCAACCTCCTGTGTCCTTCCCTGACCCTGATCGTGCACTGGTGGGGTCCCTTGGCCTGGCCTGCACCCTCTCGCAATCTGGGACCCTCAGGGGATGTCAGAGAGCCGGTTTTGGCCCAATCCTGCAGGCCAGGCCGAGAGACCCCACTGGTGCACGAATTTGTGCACTGGGCCTCTAATGTAAGATAAAAGATGTGCTTAAAGGATGATGATGATAAGGAAGCAGAAAAGAATTTTGATGCTGATGATGTTACCTCTGACCCCTGATTGGAGTTGAGGCTAAGCTCTGCCTTCAGATAAGACAAATCTGGTTTAAAAGCCAGGCTCTGTGCAACCGCGATTAAAACACATAACTCTTTCTGAGTCTTGGTTTTTCTCAAATTTAAATTTGGAATAATAATGGGACCTAGCTCATTGGAAAAACAACTTAGGAAGAGATCCAGAGCCAGTTTATTCTTCTGATGTTATTCATGGAAACAACAGCATGTGGGCCTTTCTGAAAGCTAATTTAGAAAAGTGAAACCATTCTCTGTGGATGTTCCTCATGATTAAATTATGCTGGGGGAGTCAGTAAAATCAGTAGACAGACTTCCCCCTGTGGTCGGAGCATTAGGAATTTTGTGGGAAAATATTCCAAAAGCTTCCTTTTGGGAACATAGTCTTGCTTCCATCTCAGTTTCAAATCCCGAGAAAACCCAGTTTAGAGACATGCTATTTGATGGACCCAGTCTAAAACAGATGCCATACTCACACAAATTTAAAGGCCCATTACTGTTTACTGTGGACATGCTCATTTGTTGCTCACCACCCTCTGAGGTCGGCAGAGTGGATGCTGTCTCCATTCTCCAGAAGAAAAAACCAAGCTATGAAAGTTCAAGTTACTTTCCTGAGTAAATTGCCAACCAACCCAATGCTGTTCAAGTTTAAGACCATTACCCTCACCTAAATAAAATGTCTGTCAAAAGCCAATATGTCTCAATATTAATCATTAAAAATATTTTATTCATTATGATACCAACATGTCAAATAAGATACAAACCACACATTTCCACATATCTATATATATAAAACCCTAATATGCAAATAGACTGTACAGTGGGACAACCGAACCGGTTGCTATGACGTGCGCTAATCACCAGGGAGTGTGTGTGGAACATGGCAGGCATTGGTAGTGGGCAGCAGAGCGCGGAACATGGCGGGCGTCAGCTGCGGCAGGATGGTGGAGCAGGTGAGTGGGGGCGCCAGACCAAGGCGGGGCACCGGTGGCTGTCATCAGGGTGAGCCTCTGGTGGTTGCTGAAAATTCTTTGCTCCTGCATGCCGAGGTCCCACCCGGCGCTCGCACCTGCTGCTGGAGCCAGCCCCACATGCACCCACTACCTGCGCTGAAGTTGCCACTCGCACCTGCTGCTGGTGCCTGGAGCTGGCCCTGTTTGCTCAGCACCGTCAGCAGGTGTGAGCGGCAGCTGCCAGCCCCAATCACCCCTAAGGGCTTCTCCACCTCTCCCTGCTCCTGAGGGGCTATCAGGGCAGCAGCTGCCACTTGCACCCACTACTGGCACAGGCCCCAATTGCTCCGTGCTGTCAGCAGGTGTGAGAGGGGCCGGCACCGTCAGCATGTGGGAGCAGCAGCGGGAGTGGGGCTGCTGGCAGAGACAGGACCAGGGGCCATGGTGGGAGGGGCTGGGCGGGGGCACGGAGGATGGGCTGAGACCCACCCCTGTGCCCATAGCAGCCTCGCGGCCCACAGTTCCTTTCAAGGTGCATGAATTCGTGCACTGGGCTCCTGGTTCACATATATAAAGTTTGGGGGAAGTTTAAGAAGCAGGTACTGGAGAAGACCTGAGGTTTTTAATACTGTGTGACCAGTCTGAGGGACTCAAGACCAAATCAGCCCAACTTAACCTGTGTATCTCCCCTTTTTGGGTCCCTTTGTATCCCTGGATTATGCTTTAATATTTTGTATTCCTTGTGTAAGATATTTTTATTGGCAATTCTACATTCATTCTCACCTCCACACTTTTTTTAATGACTCCCACCAAAATATAGTAAAACCTCGATGAAACAGACTAATTCTAGTGAAGGGGTGTCCATTAAAGCTGAAAGTCTGTTATATAATAAACTAGAATTTCTGAATGCTTATGTTAACAAATTAATTTACTTATTTTTACTTATGTAGACACATTTGTGTAATTAAAAGTAAGTATGAATGAAAAGTTTAATTTCACAGAAAAGTTTTTATATGTATTACTGTAATTTTAAATGTATACTGAATAGGTGTAGTGAATGTGTGCATTCACCAGGCATGGAGAGTAAACGAATGCACAAGGCTGGGAGCGGCTTAGTGCAGGTCGGAACATCAGCCAGCAGTATTAAAACTGCTGCAGGGCCCTAGCCAGTTTGGCTCGGTGGATAGAGCATCGGCCTGCGGACTGAAGGGTCCCAGGTTCAATTCTGGTCAAGGGCACATGCCCAGGCTGCGGACTCGATCCCCAGTGGGGGGCGTGCAGGAGGCAGCCAATCAATGATTCTCTCTCATCATTGATTTTTCTATCTCTCTCTCCCTCTCCCTTCCTCTCTGAAATCAATAAAAATAAAATAAAATAAAGTAATTAAGAAAAAAAACTGCTGCAGAAAGTCACACCACGTGACAACAGAACCAATTCCCTCCTGATGCTGTGTGATTACATGATAATCATTTGCCCAACATTGTTTATGAGAGGTGACTCTTGGATTTAAATATGTAGACTATAGTTGTAGATGTGTAATATTTACTTACGTTGGTGAAATTACTAGTGTTTTTTCCAACATATGGCCTGTTCTCTAAAACTTGTTAAAAATAACAGTGAATTAATAACAAAAACCCCCCCTGTTAATTATAAGCAAATCTTGGTTAAAAGCATTTAAAAATGAACAGGGTGTTAATTTTCACATATGACATATGCACTGGAAATTTTGTCCCTTAAATTCGAAGTCTGTTAAATCGAGGTCCACAAATAGAGGGTTTCCTGTACTCACTTTCCCAGCCCTCCCATAGTTAGGGATGGGCATGCCAAAAGTTCTGGCCAATGAGATATAAGTTGAGCTCAGCTGGGGCGGGGGAGGAGGGACAGTTGTGGGAAAGTTTTGATTTCCTGATAAAAGTTACAGTACTGCTCTTTCTACCTTTCTTTCTGTCTTAAACTCAGATGTAGTGGTTGGAGCTGTAGCAACCATCTAGTGAACATGGGAGAAAGGTTATTGCCCACCTGTAGATTTCTTGTTATGAGATGAAAATAATATCTCTTGGTTTTAGCCATTCTAAGTTGGTTATAATTACTTGAAGCCAAATACATTACTAAATAATACGGCTGTCATCTTAAGCTCTTTTGTGATCAGAGTGTGGTCAGAAGAGCAGAGATCATTTTTCTACCCCATGTTGATGTTGGACTCTGGGAAGGGCACTTTTGGTTATGGGCCATTTTTCTAGCGTTAAAAGCTAAAATAATGCATTTTCGTGGAATGGATGGAAACACACCCAAAATCCCTACCTTCTCACTATTCACTTATGGGTGTTCACCCAAAACATTCATTTATTAGAAACCATACTATTCGCATAAATGTCTACAGAATGAAAGATTGAGTTAATGAGGTGAGAAAATAATACTCTAGTCAACAGATACAGTGAAATAAATGATCGCTCTATCACTTGTGCACGCATATGCATTTTTTCTTTTTCTCTTACTCCTTTCCTCCTTCCTTCTTTCCTTGGAAATTAAAGAGCTCAAAGAACCAATGAAAAGGAGAAAGGTGGAGGCTAAAGTAGACACAGGAACAAAAAGCTAGGGAAGGGGAAAGAGAAAAAAATGAATGAGTAAGGAAAAGAAATTTTTATCTCCTCTATGTGGGCTGTACATATCAGGGAAGGTCATACTCTGTCATCATTGCTCTTTGGAATTCGGTGAGGGTCCTTAGCTACTTAGAAAAATCCTTGCTATGCTCTGAAAGAAGTGATCTGCTTATATTTTCAAACCTTAATGCTTATTTTAAAATTTTCTATTTTCTTAGGAATTCTAAAGGTTTCATATGAACGTTTTATATGAAGGAATAATTCAGATTTTATAAATATACTGAAAAGCTAAGAGGTATCTGCTAGTACCTTCCATGTGAACCAAATAATATGGTATTCCAAAGTCATCGGATTACCTTATCCTGGATCTTTGAAAACTAATTGGGGCTTCTTATTTCACAAAACCTAAAGGTAACATTTTAAGCCAAATTTGCCAATAGGTATTTTTTCCCCTTTCAATCAAATACAGCTTTTTTTGTTGTTTTGTTTTTTGGCTTAGTAAATATCCTTTTTCCTCTCCTGAAAACAATCTCACAAATATCAGTAATAAATCTTCCCTGGACAATTGTTTTGTTTTGAAACAAGTTGAACAAGGGCAGTCTGGTCACATGTACAAAATTCCAAATGTATATAGCCTTTGACCTTTTACCAAATTTCACTTGTCTGACTTTATCCTAAGAAAATCAATCAGGTGTGCAGACTGCATGCATAGGCGTGCTCATGGAAATGCTCAAAATAATGAAACACGGAGACAACCTGTGGAAGATTAGATCATGTTTGGAAATATTTACTCTTCATTATGACCCTTTCTGTGGATCCAGAAAGGATCCTGCCCCTGACTTCACGCTGGGCCATATGACTTACTGTGACATTGGAACATCGGAGAGCAAGATGCCACCCACGGCTTGAAAAGCATCTGCACATTTCTTTTGTCATCACCATGAGAAGAACATACAACACGAGGTGCCATCAAGATGAGAAGATATCAGGAGGGGATGAGAACTCGTGGAGCAGAGCTTCCCCACCCGCCTCCTTGTGTATTAGTGCCACCCCTGCCTTCTGCAAACTCCTGAGCAAGAAGTTAAGTGCTTATTTCTGTATGGCCCTGAGATTCTGTGGTTGTCTGTTATACAGCATGATCATGACCATTGTTGACTGATATATAACCAAAATGTCAAAAAATAAGGAATTTAATAAACCATGATACTTACAATTGAGTGTTAAACAGTTATGATCTAAATACATATTGACATGGGCAATATCTAAAATACATTTTTTAAAAAGCAAGTTATAAACATACATGCATAGTATGAGTCCTTTCTTACATAAAAAACATATATATGTGTATGCTTACATGTATAGGAAAAAGCCGGGGAAGAAATATACCAAATATTGGCAGTGTTTCTCACTGAGTGGTAAGAATATAAATATTTTCACTTTCTTCCTTATAAATATCTGTATTTTTATATTAAAAAGAAGCTTATAGCAATTTTAAGTTGATGAAAATAATAAAATTATGTCATTTAGAAAAACAATTAAACCATATAGAATTCTGCCTTAATTTGACTTTCAATAGGAAAAACGTTATTTTCTTTTAAAGAGTTATAGGTATCCTTTTATTTATAATCTGGCAACTGAAAGCTGCAATATGTTTCAAAAATTAAATCAAATTCCCACCAACATACCCAAACAGCCTAGCCTTTTATTTCTCAAAATCTGTTTCAGACTTTGAGTGGCATATCTGTGAATTAGTCCTTATACAATTCCCCAAAGGTCACGTTAACCTTCTTTTCCACCTCTCACTCTTGATGATTTGGCCTTGATCTACCTATAAAACCCCCAATCCAGAAGCAATGATTAGCAAAGTGCAGGCTCTAATAAAAAATAATTTGAACTGCGTCAGAGAAAGAGAAAGCTTACCCAATTAAAAGGACTAAGGTTTGGATTGGTATCAGGAACAGAAGCTGTGAACATGATAAACAACATGGACAAGAGGACACAGGGAGTGGTATTTAAGTCTCCTGGGAATTTGTGTGTGAAATACATCCATCTAATAACTCACTGAGGTGCAGGGGAGTCACTGAAAACATTTGACAAAAATAAAAAATAAAAAATCTGCCAGTGATCAGCAAGCATTTACAGCTCCCAGACATGGCTTACAAAAAATTGCTCTAATTTTCCTGCAGGTGTTTCTGTCCCCCTGGACTGCCACTATCAGGGGCCCACTGCTCTCTGGTGTTAAAGATTATAGTCCTTTCAGTTACAGGATAAAAAGCAGACCTGTGGTTTTGTGAAATAGTAAAGACCTGTTTGCTTGCAGAAAAATGACAGATGCTTTCATTTCTGGTACCCAGCAAACAGTCCCTTTCTCTCTCTCTAACGGCCCATTAGGGAAGCACGAGAGGAACAGGTTCTCAGAGCACTCCGCACACTGCCCAGGGTCTGGAGGCCCAGGTGGTGCATGTCCCTTGCAATCACTCAGTTGGTTGCCAGGGACCTCCCATTATAAGAAAATATTTTTTGTTATATGTTACATAATTATAGTGAGTATTTGTGTTTTAAATCACATAAAATGATTCGAATTTTGGTTGCTTCCTAAAACTGAAATTCTTTCCAGTTAAAATTCAAGATCTAAATCTCTCTTCACAAACCTGCATGATTTTATGACAGGTTACTAATGTGCTGTTACTTTGATTTTGTTAATATTTAATACATCCTTTTGGTAGTTGCATCTTTCTACTTAAGAATTATATCTCGCCAAACCGGTTTGGCTCAGTGGAGAGAGCGTCGGCCTGCGGACTGAGGGGTCCCGGGTTCGATTCCGGTCAAGGGCATGTGCCTTGGTTGCGGGCACATCCCCAGTGGGGGGCGTGCAGGAGGCAGCTGATCGATGTTTCTCTCTCATCGATGTTTCTGGCTCTCTATCCCTCTCCTTTCCTCTGTGGAAAATCAATAAAATATATTTTTTAAAAAAGAATTATATCTCTACAGATATTATACATGAGTCTTCATTTACAAAAACATGAGAACAGAGGGCATAATTCTTTATATTTTATATCCCATCTTACAGGAGGCTTAACTAAAGATATGCACCAATACAAGATCATGTAAATTAAAATAAGTAGATACACAATGAAGCCGGAGTGGCATTAGTAGGCAACACATATTGTTGTGCTTTTTCGTGTACTTGCTAGAGACGGGCTCTGAGCTTTCTGTAGCAATAAGACACAGGATTCACGGACCAGGGTAGGCTGCTTGCTCAGCACGAAGACAGCGAATCCTGCTCAGCTAAACCTGAGGGAAATGTCTCCCTTTAACCTAGAACTGCTACTTCAAGAACTTAATTCTACTTATAAGCTCAATGTATGTGCAGAGATCTATAACAAATATCACAACTGTGTGGAATAGCAAACCTAAACACACAACAACAGGTGCATCAGGCAGGTTCCCCAGCGAGCAGATGGCAGGTTCAAATTGTGACAATCCGAGGACGGCCTAATAAAGGGACTGTTAGGAAAGTTGTGGGTAAGACAAAAGAAGAGAGTAGTGTGGCAGTTCTCAACCTTGAGTGTGCATTAGAATTACCTGAAGGGCTTGTTAAAACACAGACTGCTGGGCCCCATCCCCTGACTACCTGATTCTGTCGGTCTGGGATCTGCTCTTCTGTCTCTAGATGATCACACTGATTTTGCTGGCCCAGCACACTCTTTGAGAATCACTTGCATAGAGAAGTAACATAGGACTAGCAAGTTTGAAGAAGCAGCCCTCAGGCCCAATGGGACAAGGGGAGGGAAGGATGCTGGAACCTGGAAGGAGATGGTCATGTAGAGAAAGCACCTGAGACGATATTGTAAGGAACAAGGCAAGGGAATAAATACCCCAACTCACTCCCTTCCCTCCTTCCTGTCTCATGTTTGGCTTCCCACTGGCTGAAGTGTTTGGAGGAGCAAGAGAAAAATAATCTGGTATAATAGCGGATTGGTTGCATAAAGCAATGGAGAACTCTGCAGATATGAGCAAGAATAAAGCAGCAAATGCCAAATACTGTGTACTGAAACATTGCCATTGGGTCCAAGTGGTGCAGAATACCCTGTAAGGACGCCAGGCTACCAGGGTGCCTCTGCTTCCGTGGCACTGAGATTCCTGGAGTGGGCAAAGCATGCCCATGGAGGGCATCAGAGGGCGGGTGGGTGCACCTGACCAGAGAACCACAGGAAAAGAAGCAGTCAGCATCAAGGTCCAGAAAGATCCACTAGTGGGGCCCATGAGGGGACCACAGGCCACCACTGAACCCTCTCACAGAGCCCACACTAAGGGACCTCACTGGGGTGGGTTTCACCCTGGATGCCCATTTGAACCACCTTGAAAGCTTTGAAAACTACCATATAGATCCTGGTCCTAAAAGTTCCCAACGAACTGGGGTAAGGCTGGCTGCTAAGTAAGAATGTCCCAGCTGCATGTCGCTGTGCATTGTGCTGGCCCCCCTTCCAGCTACTCCAGGATTCCGCATTCCTCACCTTCAAATCCCCCCACCACCTCACAAAACAGGGTTCTAGACACCCTCTCCTCTGCCGCTGAAGCTGTGGTGATAGGAAGGGATGCTCCCTGCCTCTCTTCTCTGTAGGGCTGGGGCACAGTGGTGAGCCCCCTTGTTACAGTGGTATGGGTGTGTCAGGCATTCGTGCTGAAGCTATTGCTACTAGAAGAGAAAATAGTAAGGTAGCAACAAGTCACCTTGCGGATTTGAAGACCTAGACACAGTAACTCTGAGTAATATAGTCCACAGTCCTGGCTGGGGCATGGCCTGGAGAAAATGTGGCTCTTAAAATGATATAGAATGATGTAAAAACAGGTTAAGATTCACAAAGCTGAATACAGTCAATAAAAACTGTGAAAAGACTGGGTAACATTAGGAAACAAATAAACAAAAAATCAACCCTAAAAATGCACTATTTAAAACAGACCTCCCCAAGTAACAGCATCTGCAACCAGTTGGCCCGCACGACCCAGGTAATCTCCCACCAGGGCTGCAGAACACAGCTCCCAGCCTCAGCCCCGTTTCAAAGGCTCCATTTCCTCCCAATGCTGTTTTTCTAAATTTGGAATGTAAAGTTTACCACTCACACAGTTTCAATTAAGATGACATATGCTTTATGAGAATAACACTCAGTCTACCTCCTGTAAAATCAACCCTTCTTAAAATCAAGATTCCTGTCTCTAAGCAGGTCAGTGAGCAGGACTGCAAAGATGCGTTGAGAGAGAATTGTTTCTGGAACATTCGTCTGGGAATGAAGGAAAATTCCTCAGAGAGACAATCCTAGTTGGTCTGATGTGGAATTCTGCCTGTTAGGGGAGCCAAGCCTTTGCCCACTAACAAAAGCAAAGAAACCTTCCACTCGGAGGTTCTCGCTCGGAACTTTGAGTGAGAGCAGCAGTATGGACTTGCCGGGGGTCGGAGCCTGCTGGCAAAGCCCCTACTCAGATGAGCGTCTCACAGGCACTCAGGAGAGTTAGTCTAGAATGGGTCAGCTCCAACTGGTGGGGATGAGGATAATGAATGACAAGCTACAGTATTTATTGAGCACTTAATTTGTGAGGACTGCATGCTGAGCATGTTACTGTATTAAGTTTATAAGTATGAAATATTTACAACAACCTCATAACATGGCCACTACTATTATGCATCTCCATGTCACAGAGACGGGTAAGTCACATGGTCACCGGTTACCCTGTTAGTTGGCAGACAGGCTAGGATTCCAACCCACCATGTGACTCCAGAGCCCAGGCTCCCAACCACTGCACAGAGGCTCTCACAGCCAATGCTACTGAGCTCTGTGGATGATCTTACTTGAATCTTTCTGACAATACTGCAAGGAAGGTTTTATCAACCCATTTTATAGATAAGAAAGCTGAGGAATAAACAGTTTGGGGGACTTGTTTAAGGTGGCATACGTCATAGGTCGCTTAGCCAGGATTTGAACCCAGGTGTGTCTGAGCAGAGCAGTGTTTGCTCCTGAGCACGGCAAAAGGCAAATATCTGACTGAGGTCACAGAGAGGCCAGGGTAGGATCAAAGGGGGAAACGGGAAGCGGTGAGCTAGGAGGCCTCAGAGGAGCACAGGAGACCCAGTATGCCACCTCGGAGCTGACCCTGGTGAGCAAGAGGGGTCATTGGAGAGGTGAGAGTGGAACACCCTACTCTCAAGGGATGAAACAAGAGGGATTAAGTACATGTACCATTAAGCACATGTAAGAAAGGCAGGGACTCCTGTAAGAACATTCTGGAAACTCTGGCACCCGCCCATCCCTCCATGGATCTGATTTTTGGATACCTCCACCTGCTTGCTTTCATCCTTAGTTCTGAATCTTACCTCACAGAGAGCCAGTGTGCTCACATTTGTTGTCAGGCGTAGCTGGTGTGGGGCGGGGACAAGCCACAGAGGCAGCAGCCAGAGACAGAAGCCCTGCTGGAGAGGGGCCCACAACATAGGAAGGCCAGGAGTGCTCCCGAGATGTCAAGGCCCCAAACCAGCAAGTTCTTTCTGGTTTTGCTTCATAAATACATTTTTGCTTAGCTTAAAAGCTCAAAAATAAAATAAAGAGCCTGATAACTTTAAATACACTGCCAAACTTTTGAACTGTGTAAGAGTTTAAAGTCCTGACTCAGCCACTTACTAGCTTTGTGACCTTGAGCAAGTCACTTAATTTGTCTGACTCGGTTTCATCATCTATAAATGGGAATAATACCAGTATTTACCTAATAAGGTTATGATGAAAATTAAATGAATCAATACATATAAAATGCTTAGAATAGCACCTGGTTCTCCACCATATAAATATTGGCAATTGGTATTTTCTAGCTGTGGTTTTTTATCAGATTTTAAAAGCCCTTTATATTGAGATTACAGAAGTGCAGCATTCACATGGCTCTACATAGTCAACCTCTAAGACAGAAATCTAAATTTTCAGTTTTACTGGTGCCCCCCAGGGTGGGGAGTGAATAGAATAACAAATTACCAAATCCCGTTCCATAATCTTTGGATGCAAAATCATCATTCTAAATAAAGTTCTGACTTTTAAAAATCAAATGTGTTGGGGCAACATTTGTTAATAACATTTCATAAATTTCAGGTGTACAACATTATAATACAACGTCTGTATACACTATTGCATGCTTATGATCTATTTTCCTTCTGTTATCATATATTTAGCCCCCTTTCCTCTTCATCCTCTCCCCCGCCCCATTCCCTTCTGGTAAGCACCATTCTGTTGTCTGTATTTATGAATTTTGTTTTATCAAAGCTCTGATTTTTGATAAATTAGTGGTAATTATGAATTGCTTCTAGAAAAAAAAATGAAAAGTTTAGTTTTATAAAAATCTACTTTAAATACTACTAGATCTTCAGGTTAGGGGACCTCTTATACATCCTGCCTAAGCCAAGAGGTTGTTTCATGCCTTTAGACCTTTGCACAAGTTGGTCTCTGCCTCCATCTCCATTTCCATAGGCCTAGTGAATGCCTATTCATACGTCAAAATCCAGCTCAGGCATATTATCTGTGCTACTTAGATATTGTGCATATATTTCTACTGTATGCTTTTTCTCTATAATATAATTGCATATGTTTAGCTTTTCACCCTACATAATGAGCTCTGTGAAGACAAAAACCATGTTTCAATTCATCATGTAGCACATGGTGTTCATTCATCTATTCATTAGCAAATATTTATGGAAAGCTTACTCTATTTCAGGCAGCACGTGAAACACTGAGGCAGGATACAACAGTGAGAAAGACCAGCGTAGTGGAGATCATGGGTAGGGGAATAACCATATTATGAATTTCCTGCTTTCCTCCCCCAAAAGAGCAGTCTTCCCAGGATATATTTGGTGCAGATGTGTTGAGCATAGTTGAATACATGTCCAGCTAAATGTATTTGTATGGGTGCTGTTTAGCAGGTAAATATCTATGCCTCACTTCACAGAAAGGGGCTATCACAGCGGTTCTCAACCTGTGGGTCGCGACCCCTTTGGGGGTTGAATGACCCTTTCACAGGGGTCGCCTAAGACCATCAGAAAACACATATATAAATACATATTTTTTTGTGATTAATCACTATGCTTTAATTATGTTCAATTTGTAACAATGAAAATACATCCTGCATATCAGATATTTACATTACGATTCATAACAGTAGCAAAATTACAGTTATGAAGTAGCAACGAAAATAATTTTATGGTTGGGGGTCACCACAACATGAGGAACTGTATTAAAGGGTCGCGGCATTAGGAAGGTTGAGAACCACTGGGCTATCAGAATAAGTTGGTGGGAGCTTTTCAGCTTTGAAAGCAGCCACCAGTATATGTCTGTGGACCTGGGAGGTATGGGGGAGCCATACCAAGGACATCCTTGCATTGTTCTTTCACTATTCACCGTGGCTGTTGACCTGGGAACCTGCTGTTGCTTTCTGAGAACTGGTAAATCTGGAATTGCCACCTCAGTCAACTGAAACTCTGATGTTGTATGAAGACTAGGCATATTTGTGCAATCCAAGGTACCACACTGGCACAGAAGCATGGGCCTGGGCAATGCAGGGCCCAGGAAGCCAGCGTGGTTTATAACATGGAGAAACTATTTTCAGCAGAATCCTCTCTGGAAGGGAGCTGTCGATGTTTGAGAAAAATATCCCAGGTCAAATGTGAAGTGTGAAGGGAGCCTGATCATATATCAAACTAGGCAGGGCAAGAAAGATGGATGGTTATTGTTATAGGTCTAAGAGTCTGCAGGATGTCCTCCAATATGTATTCTCCCTTCCTTCCATAGTAATAGAACACCCACGTGTTAGCTGGGCACAGGTCTGCCCAGAATACAGCCTATATTTCCCAGCCTACCTTGTAACTAGATGTGGCCATGTAACTAAGTTGTGGCCAATAGAAGGGAGGCAGAAGGCCATGTACAACTTCTAGGAAATGTTCTTAAAGGAGGAGCACACGACCTTCTTGCAGGCTGGAATGTATGTGTAAAGCTGGAGCTACCGCAGTCATTTTGGATGGTGAGATGAAAGAAGGTCTTGTACTAAGGAAAGCAAAACTGCCTGCCACTCTCTGACTTCCTTAATGTGAGATGTAAAATCACCTCTCATGATCATTTAATCTTCAGTAAAGTTAGCTAGTTCATAAAAAATAGCCACATACCATGTGGTTTTGTGTGGAAAATAGATTTGGGAGTTTAACTAACAAGGACAGAAACCAAGGCAGCACTTGAAGGTGTGGAAGTGAAGAAGCATAGGGAAGCATGAAAAAGCAAGCCCCCTAGTCTCTGGAAATCATGGGAAATGCCTTAGGTTTCTAGGCCTTTTCCATCTGAGTTTAATAAGATTTCTTGGAGGGAAAAATTGAGTTAATAGTCAAAATATGTAAGCTGGATTATAAATGTGAGGGCAATACCTCAGAGGGAACGTCCAGTTAAGGTTCTGGTAAGGAAGGCTCTCTAAGTTGGGGACCTCATGTCCAATCCAGTGTCGCTGGAGTGAAGCTGACCGGCAGGAGGGGAGGACTGGGAGATGAGCAGAGGCCAGGCATGAAAGGCCTCAGAGACCCGTTAAGAGGTGAAGATTTCAGCTTAAGGGCAATGAGGCTGTAGTTTCTCCAGGTTTAATCAGAGGAGCCCGAGATGGGCGCTGCCTTCTGGAAAGGTAGCCCTGCCTGCAGCACAGAAAACAGATCAGAGACTAGCCAGCATGAAGCGGGGGAGTCCATTTCCAGGCCAGTGCAGCAATCTACGCAAGAGGTAAAGGCGGCTTCCACCAGGGGATGGAAGAGCAGCAATTGAGATACATCCAGAGAGGAACACAAACACTTGAGGGATGAAGAGGAATGAAACTAGAGTCTGCAGAGAGGTTTCTGCCTCAGGGCCAGAGAAGGGAGGCCTGTCAGATAATGGACATGACCTCTATGACTTTTGAGGGCCTCTATGTGGAGGCCTTGGAGCACAGGCAGGCAGTGAGGGTCTGTAGCATATCCAGGTCTGACCTTGTTTCCCTGACCCAGTTTCTCCTCCTCAGGACTCGGATTTCCCAAGTCTAAGTGGAAGAGGGGAAGAAAGGAGGAAGAAGAAATAGCCTCTAGATCAGCCGTGGGCAAACTATGGCCCGCGGGCCGGATCCGGCCCATTTGAAATGAATAAAATTTAAAAAAAAAAAGACCGTACCCTTTTATGTAATGATGTTTACTTTGAATTTATATTAGTTCACACAAACACTCCATCCATGCTTTTGTTCCGGCCCTCTGGTCCAGTTTAAGAACCCATTGTGGCCCTCAAGTCAAAAAGTTTGCCCACCCCTGCTCTAGATTCTCAAGGAAGGGTAGGTCAGACCCCCTTTCCTGCATCAATTTCTTCCCGGGTCCTTGGACAGTTCACGCCTTTGTCACAGAAAACTTGAGCACTTACCCCCCATGGAATTGCCAATAAATATCATGAATAGGCATTCTCCTCTTTGTCACTATTTAAAACTCATGTAAAGTGGCCAAAGCATTCTTTCCCTTCCACTCCCTACTCCAGCTGATACCATGCGCTTTATAAACAAGAAAGCAACAAAGCCAGTTTTGGGAAATAGACCATTAGATTAAGCTTTTCCCAACAGGGGAGACAAATACCAACAATGTAACTGAAGTTTGATTTACACGTAGGTAACTTGGGCTGCAGAGATAAAAAGTCTGGGCAAATACAAATCTTAAATTTAAATGCACGTCACCCAGATTTTAAATAATGAGTCCCCTTCCCTTTGGGCTCACTAAATTTGAAGCCAAAGAGAGAGGCCAGGGGGAAAATAAAGCATAAATCTATCATTTAGCTTTATAATGTAGAAAAGGCTTGAAACTCCCCAAAAGGTAGCAGGAACAGCTTTTAAATCCTGCCTTTTCTCTGTCCTGTCTACCTCTCACAGCCACCCCAATTAACTGCAGCGCAAGTGTCAAACCCTGGAACCACGGCCAAGATGCAGTAGGAGCCTGAGCTGCGAAGTTCAAAGGGGATCATTTGTTTATTACTATTATGTAATGATGGAGGCAGCCACACTGAGCGTCCTGGGGGAGATCCTGCTTCAATTAATAAAAACCTTGTTTTCTTCAAAGTGAAATACAAGAAGGGATTAATACATTTGAAAACGAGTATAAACAGGCTCATTTAGTAAAGAATTTCAGTGGCTAAAAGCTCAGGTTTCCTAGCTTTTAAGGGAGAGCCAAGAGCCTGAATTCTGTTGCAAGTCACTCACCCACCAGGGAACAACTCGGAGAAGGGCCACACACAAGCACAAATTCTACTTAGTTTGAAGGTTTTAAATGTTCACTTCCACTTACCATTTAGGGGATATACATGATGTTTAGAATGCATATATTCACTATCCTAGGTAGGGAGTTAACGATTTAAGGGAAAAGGTGATATTTTCATCTCTTAGTCTAATTTGTAATCATAGTTTCGGAAGACCACAGAATAAATGAGCAATTGGTAGCTGGCTACCTAAGTGGAGCTTATGAATCAGGATTCAGAAACAATGTACATCTCATTCCTGGAAGAAACACAGGAGCAAGCTCCTTGACATCGGTCTTGGTGATTATTATTATTATTATTATTATTATTATTATTGGATTTGACATCAAAAGCAAAGGCAACAAGAGCAAAAATAAACATCACACTAACATCAAACTAAAAAGCTTCTGCATAGCAAAGGAACCATCAACAAAATGAAAAGACAATCTAGGGAACTGGAGAAAATATTTGCAAGTCATAAATCTGAGAAGGAGTTAATAGTCAAAATACATAAAGAAGTCATACAGCAGAAAAACCAATGTGATTAAAAAATGGACAGAAAAACTTAATAGATGTTTCTCCAAAAAAGACATGCAAATGGCCAACAAGTATATGAAAAGATGCTCAATATCACCACTCATCAAATAAATGCAAATTAAAACCACAATGATATATCACCTCACACCAGTCAGAATGTCTGTCATAAAAAAGACAAGAGATAAAAAGTGTTGGTGAAGATGTGGAAAAAAGGAAACCCTTGTGCACTGTTGGCGGGATTGTAAATTGGTGCAGCCACAACGGTAAAAACTATGGAGGGTTCCTCAAATGTTAAAAATAGAGCCACCATATGACCTAGCAATTCCACTTCTAGGTCTATATACCAAGTAAGTGAAATCACTATCTCAAAGAGAGAGTGTAAACTTCACAGTGAAAACAGGTACTAGTATTGTATTCACTTACAATTCCAGAAGGAAAGGCACAACTCAAAGAGATATCTGCACTACCATGTTCACTGTGGCACTCTTTACAACAGCCCAGACATGGAAACAACCTAAGTGTCCACAGATGAATAAATGGCTAAAGAAAATGTGAGATATCTATCTATATCTATATCTATATCATCTATATCTATCTATCTATTATCTATGAATATTATTCAGCCATAAAAAGGAAATCCTGTCATTTGTGACAATATAGATGGACCTTAAGGGCATTATGCTAAGTGACATAAATCAGACAGATAAAAGCAAATACTCTGTGATCTCATGTATATTTGGAATTAACAAAATAAAACTGAACTCATAGAAACAGAGAACGTGGTTACCAGGGCAAGGAGTGGGAGGTGGGAGAAATGGGTGAAAATGATGAAAGTTATAAACTTCCAGTTATAAGAGTACTAAGTCAAGTCTGTGGATGTAATATGTTGCATGGTAACTGTAGTTAACAAAGTATTGCACATATTTGAAAGAAGCTAAAAAATAGAGGTTAAAAGTTCTTATCACAAGACAAAAATTGTAACTACGTGAGGGGAAGGATGTTAACTAAACTTATTAGGGTAATCAGTTCACAATATATACATACATCAAATCATTATGCTGTACACCTTAAACTAATACAATGTTCTATGTCAGTTATTTCTCAATAAAACTGGGAGAAACAAAACAAAACTCTAAAAAAAGAAAAAAAAGAAACATACATCTCTCAAAACTGGGGAAAAGATGGAGAGTTTTAAGTTTAAGCATGAGAGGGAAAAATAAGTAGGTGAGACTATGAGACTACAGTGGGGCCTTGACTTACGAGTTTAATTCGTTCCGAGACCGAGCTTGTTAACTCAAATTACTCTATCAACTCAATGCAAAAAATCGGCCGAGAGACAGCTGGTATCTCAAAAAACTCGTTAGTCGGGACACTCGTAAGTCAAGGCCCTACTGTATGCTAGAAGACAATGAATATGTCCCAGGAAAAAGCACCAGAGCTCTACATATTCCATTAAAAAATTAGGGCAAAAAAAAATAAGGAAAACTGAGTATGCTGCTCACAACTTAATGATCAACTATGGGTAACACAGTTATTTTGAATTGTTACCCTTGATGTTAAGTACCTTTTCATTCTTATCACCAAGAATGGTGGTAGGGACTCACTACTACATTCAGTAAAATATAAAAATAAGTAAATGAAAAGAAGTAAACCTCTAAGTTCACAGGTAATAAACAGTACTGGATTGGAAAATGGAACCCAGTCTCTTCATCTATTTTTCCACCCACTGCCTTCCCAATCTTTCTGACAAGCAAATGGTAGGCTCTGGGTCCAAGGTGGAGCGGGGTGATGTGTGCTCTACTTGTAGGAATTGATCCAATGGAAGTCAAACCCTGGTGGGAAACAAGGTCTGCGCCAGAGCAGATTGTCTAAATCTAGTTATCAAATCTAAGACCCAAACAAAATGTGCAAGTCAGGGCATGAAGCCAAAAAGACAGAAGAAATCATAGATCCTTACACATAAGGACGGACAACTAGGATGGTGAGTATAGGCATGTGTTTGAAAGAATTCCTAAGGTGGAACAGGGTTGACCAGGATGGCTTGTTATGGATTCATGTTTGGGTAGTTTGTGTAGTTGTACAGGGTGCATTAAAAAGTACTGACATGGCATGAACACATCTTGCACAGACTATATACTCAAATATTTAGTGATTTGAATTATGAAAATCCATGAACCTGAGAATGTAAGCATGGGAGAGTACAGACAAATGCAGTTAAATGGGGAGGGTGAGATGAACCCAGGATAACCAGAAAAAGCAGTTGATTAGGAGTTTAGAGACTTGGATTCTAACTAAGATTATAACACTGATAAACAATATAGGATCAGGGCCAGGGGTCAGTCAATAGATACATCTTCATGAACCTGGAAGTCCTCTAGACTGACACAGGAGTTTGGTGGTTTGGGAGCCCAAGCAGAAGACAGAATGGTCCCCAGTTTGCTCCATTCCCTTTCTCCCCCTGGAGCAAGAAGCAGGTCACTATAACTGCCAATTGTGAATGTCATAGACCCAGAATGCAGTGATTAATCAAGGCATCTGGCAAAATCTCTCAGGAAATTCTTGTGGACAAGATGGAGAAATGCAGACCAGATGACAGTATAATTTGGGCAACACATAGTTGGCTGACAACCTGCTCTTAAAGAGTGCTGATGGAAGGGGGAAGGGAGGTGTCTAGTAACTTGTCAAATGGCTTGGTCACTGGTCCTATTCCACTACAAGTGAATTGAAAACAAAAATAGAAGAAACACTGATAAAAACTGCAGATGACACAAAGCTGCAAGAAATAACTAATACAATGAAGTCAAGATTAAGAGTTAGCAAATATAAAAATTACTTCAATGGACTGGAACGATGAGTTGGACCAACAAGATAGAATTGGATAGAGATAAATGTGAAATCTTTAATTCAGGTTCAAAAAATAAATTACATGAATAGAGTGCTGAAAAGACCTAAACTGACAATAGTTCACTTCAACAAAAACTGAGCATTTCAGTTGATCACAGCCCAAAATAATCCAACAGCTTGACATGGCTGCAAAAAAAGCTCATGTAATCTCTGGTTACATCAATAGAAACATAACTTCCAAATTAATTGGAAGACACAGTCCCACCAGACCATGTCCTGTTCAGACGTATGGACTGGCACAATGCCCTGCCAATAGACATCATGCAAAGAATACTTGTCGCACAACTGGAAGGATACGCTACCACATTCTCAGATGGACTTTGAAATTAAGATGGTCAGGGATTTAGAAACTGTTCTCAGAGGAGAAGGCTGAACAAACATGGACTGTTTAACCTGCAAAAGACTAAGGAGACCCACATGAGAGCAATTTTCAAATATTCAAAGGAATTTCACATTTGGTTTTGCTCCAGAGGGGGAAAAATTAAGGGTCAATGGTCAGAAGATCTGCAGAGATAAAATTTGGCTCAAATAGCAAATGAGAACTCTAACAATCAGAGGTAATGGTTGTAAGCCTTTTCTCATTGTTGATATTAAAGCAGAGTGGGGTGATCATCCATCACATCTGTAGTGTTCAGAATATATACCTACATGCATTGGAAGGTAGGCCTGGAGGGTATCTCAGATTCTTTCCAACTAGCCATAGGAGATAGGATTCTATGATGCCTCTTGTCTTATTCCTTTAGCTCCAGAATGAGCTTCCAACTCACTGGAGTTGGCTTGCCAACACACAAAGCCTTGTGCCAGGCAATCTTGGCTCTGGATTTCAAAGAAGCAGCTAACAAAAGAACCTGGCCTGCACTCCAGGACTGCAATCCATGAAATGGTAACCTTGTGAAAGGAGGTTCAGTTTTGATTTGTTTGTTTAATTTTCCTCAATGCAAATACCAGGAGAGAAAAGGAAACTGACAGTGCCCATGTGGCTTCATGATGGTGGAAGAAAATCCTGCTGGGAATCGTGATCAAAGCAGACTGTAACCTTGACTTTTCTGGACTGTGTTTTTTGTTTCTTAACAAACATCAAATCAAATGTTTGGAAAGGAATACCTCTTTAAACAGTACTACATATAATATTGACACTGTTTGGTAGTCATATTTAATACTGATGGAACCTACAAATCCCAACAGCACCTTCAGTCCTTTATTTATAGTAACACTATGGGACTTTTCTACTGAAGGGGATTGAAAGTTATGATAGGCTACAGAGAGTGTGGTAGCTCACCTCTAAGTAGGCTCCAACAATTCTTGCCTGCTGCTATTTACACCCTTCTGAAGTTCCCTCACACACAGAATAAGGCTAATCTGTGTAACCAAAAAGACACATTGGAAATGATGAGGTGGCTTTTGAGGCCAGGTCATAAAATGCATTGGGGTTGCTACCATGTGCTTTTTTGGATCATCTGGTGAAGGCAGTCGCCATATTGCTAAGACACTCAAGCAGCTTAGGTGGTGAGGAACTGAGGCCTCCTACCAGGAGTTGTTTCCAATTTCCTAGTCTTGTGAGTGAGCCATCTTGGGAGCAGGTTGTTTAGCCACAAACGTTTAGATGGCAAGAGACCAATTAACACCCTGATGCCACCTTGATGCCAGTTCTCTCATAGACCCCAAGTCACAATCACCCAGTTCCTCTGCTCCTGAATTCCTGGCCCATGGACACTTTGTGAGATAATATTTTTTTAAATATGTTTTTATTGATTTTGAGAGAGAGAGAGAGAGAGAGAGAGAGAGGGCTAAACGTTGATGAGAGAGAAACATCTATTGGCTGCCTCCTGCACATCCCCAACTGGGGATCGAGCCCGCAACCTGGGCATATGCATGGGATGACGTTCAACCACTGAGCCACAATGGCCAGGCATATCTATCCTTATTTTTAAATGGCTAAGTTTTGGAGTAATTTGTTACACATCTAGAGATAACTGATACAGGGAAGTTAATACAGAGCTATAATGAGTAAAACTCAGTTTTTCTTTGTAGTGCTTAAATAGTAGGGGCCTCCTACTAAGGCCAAAATGGATAAAACGAGGACACAGGAAACAATATGGAAGACACAGATTACCATTTAGTCTTTCCAGGACAGACTACTCTACACGGTGAAAAATTAGATAAACATTTCCAGAGAATGGTGCTCTGGTGACTTCCAATCCCATCTAGCTGAGTGTCAATGACTAGACACCAGCAAGGAAAAATGAGCTTGGCCTTAAACACTAAAGGCAGCTGAACTGCTCAAACAGAAAACATTCATCATTGTCACAAGTAGCCCTTTTCTATTTTCACTAAAGAGACAGCCACCAGCCCAGTGAGAGAAAGGCAGGACCCAGAGAGTGAAAAGTGCTGATTTTCAATGGTCCAGGATACATCAGTGCCCTGAGTCATGGACATCTGTCAGACTCTGATGTGAACTCGGGAGTTGAGGTATTGTAGCCAAGCCACTGTCTTCACAATGTGCACACATGTCCACATGCCATCCAGCCCTGCTGGCAGGCATAATACATTCAAAATCCATTAGGTTTGGGAGAACAGGCATGATATTTAAGTGCCTTTTAATATATCATTTAATTTACTCCTGGGGTTATCTGAGACCAATGGCATACTTTACGTAAAAAAAATAGGCAACTTGTATTTCTTCTCCTCCTTGCTATCTACCTGTATTTTTTTTGAATGCTGGTAGGTGATTTATTTCTTCTATTAGTATGAGCTAGCCTAGTATATCAACTTCTTAGCCATTCCCTTAGGGAATTCTTGGGGAATGTGCCAAAAAGAAAATTACCATCAGTATCGTGGGCCACAGAGATCAAGGGGTAGAGAGGGTACAGCTGCAGAGAAACACAAAGATGGGGCCATGGCACTTCTCTTGGGAGAGACATCAGTGTGGCCAGAAGTAGAACCCTGGAGACAGGCCCAGAGGTACAGCATATTGGTCACTCCAGGGCCACAAAAGTATGGCAGAAGACAAAATCCAGGCTGTGTGGAACTGACTATAGAGCCTTTAAGAGGGAACATGATCCAAAAAAATTAAAAAGTGTAAAGTTCACTTGCCTAAGAATACCTCCCTTGAATGTATCAATCCCCCTGCCACTATCTAGTTCTGAGCTACACACAATGGCTTATCCTTCACAAAAATATATCTCATTTATATTTTGTTGCAGTTCAAGGATTATGGGTGATCATTTCTTTTGGGGTATATGAGTATCTTTTCAAATTTTTCAAATTAAAAAGGAATCTAAATAGCTCTTGTTTGAAATATTCTATTTAATGTAAGAGATTCAACATTTTGAAGAAAATTTGCAGAAGAAATATTTCAGTCTACCTTGAACCAAGCAAGGTGAGCAGAGTACAACACATACCTGCAAGCGCACTGGGGCTGACCAGGCAGAAAACCCACACGAAGATGAGAAGGCCGACTACTACTGAAGATCTGAAGAGAACTGACAAAGGTAGAGTTACACCTTTCAGTTTCCCCAAACATAGTTTGCAACTACAGTTGACCCTTGAACAATGCAGGGGTTGGGGAGCCACAGCCACGCAGAGTTAAATTTCAGGGGATGAATCTCCTCCTCTAACCTCGGCTGAATGTATAGGTTGGAAACACCTGAATCACCACCACCCAGAAGCCTGCTCCTTTACAGGCTAGGATGGAAGCTACATCCCATGGGCCTGTACCCTTGCCTACAAGATGTTCATGAGGCTCTCTCATCTTACTGCTTTACCTCCCCATTCCACCCCGACTCTCAATTTCTAATAAGGACTTGTTGAGAAGGATGCAAATATTGGGAAGCAGTGCCTCCAGATGGGCTCTTGGACTCAGAAGGCCCTCAGACCTTGGGCAAACTACAGTATGCACTTGGTTACCGTGTGTAAACTGAGGATCATGACAGAATCTACCTAGTAAGATTGGGGATCAGTCAAGATGCTCAGGTTGGTAGTGTGCTTAGCAGAGCACCTCACTCATCTCTGCTATGCATGAAATAATACCACTCCTTTCTATTTCAGCAAGTGAGGCATTTCAGTATTTTCACTATCTTACTAGTACACTAAGGTTATTCTTTGCTACTGGCAAAATTATCCCTGGAAATGGAAGAAATTATGTAGGAAAAGAAATGCATAAGATTGCCTTAAAATCTGAGGTAAAGGGGAATACACAGGGTGGAAAATGCATGAAGAAACATGCCTTGGCATGTTTAACTGGGGACATTTTCAACTATTTATTTAAGTAATTCAAAAGCAAGCCACAGGAGGAAAAGGCAGGAAGAGAAAAGTTCTTTGCTCATACCCAAACCAAACACCACAAAATAAACGCTGTCACTCATACTAGGAGGTTCTAATTGGGGGAGGAAAGCCTGACCTGGTTGACAAAAGGGGCCCAGTTCGAAGGCATCGGCTTAAACTGGGCTGGGCTTGACCCCTGACCCTCTGGCAGGCTCAGAAAGCTCAAGAGAAACAATAGGACCTGAGAATTGTCCAGCAAAGCACAAAGCTCCTTCTTGCTTCAATCCAGGGCCACCCGAGGTAAAGGGAGCAATTTTGTCTGTCACACCCACTCCCTTTCAGCATCTACTGTGTCACACTCCTGTGCTTTTCCCTGCTCCTAGTTCCTCCACACTACCTCTCATCTGGGGCTCATCTGGAACATCCACCAACTCATTACACGCTAGGCCTGGGTGTAATGCTGTGGGGAGAACAGCATCTTATTACAGGCCAATTCCTTAGGTCAAAGAATGAATCACTAATGCAGGGCATGGGCTGATGGCCTATGGACCTTCCTGAAGGGACAAGCTGCCTGGAGAGTTGAATGATGGCTGCTTATTAAAAGGGGAGCCTCCCCATCTATGACACAGGACCAACAAGATAGCTGGTGGAATAAAGGATGTTACTGCCTCCACCATGCTCTCCTTCGAACACTGCCCACCCACCAAATCTCCCATTCGCAGACAGTCTAAGCAAAACCATACTGTTCTCCATAAGCACAGCTCTAGGATAAGCCCTGTAACATTGCCTCCAATCTTGGGTCTTCCAGCCCAGGCCCTTCTGATTGTGTCATTGTGGTGCCACCACCACGGCAAGTATGAAAATTTTCTAGCCTGGAGAGGCTCAGGCCTCAGTGTAGGGCAGAGGCAGGAAGAGCAAAGTCTGCTTTCTTCAGCTGCTCACCTCCCCGCTCCGCAGACGTCACCAAGCACCCAGAGCAAGAGATGCCTCGGCCCTGAGAAGCCATATGGGCATTGACTGATGATAGAAAGCCAGGCCAGAAAGGATCAGCAGGGGAGGCAGATGTTTTTGGATGGCAAAGGTGGGTGTGGGAAGCGAGAGGGAGCTTCTGTGAGCAACAAATCCAACCAGAGAAGATCTAGCTTTGGAAGCAGAGCGTACTTATTCCTCCATCTTGCTTCCTTCAACTGAGCCCTGGAGTTTTATTTCTTCAGCCAATTTAGCTGTCTTAGTGCCCAATCCCTTTTACTTTTGTTCCTCTTTGGAATGACCTCCATGTCAGCAAGAGATGTTTGGAGGAAGAGGGGCAGAGGGAGGGGGCTGGGCCACCACCACACTAAGAGAGCCTTCTTTTCAATTACCTTCCTGACCACTACGAATGAATTTTAAAGGGCTGTTCTTTTCCTGGGACATTTTTTCTTTGAACTCCCAGACTTCCCTTCATTGCAAGTTGCCATAATATGAACCAGATTTTTTTCCCTCCCTCTTGTTTGGTTAAAAGGCGTTAACTATAAATTAGAGTATCTTAAGAGGGAGGTGTCACATGCGGGGCCTGGGCTCCTCAGCCCTGGAGCCGCACAGCTGGGAGAGGGGCCAGGCCGCCTCTTGCTTTGGCAGCCAGGCTCCAAGCCCCCGGCCAGGGATGATCCCACCCTCCTTTTCTGGGCTATCCAGTTACATCAATGTACAGAAAAGGCCTTGTTTGACTTAAGCATTAAATTTTATTCCTTCTTTTTTTTAAAAAATTTTTTTTCCTGGAGGGGCAAGGAGGGAAGAGTGGTTTTAAAGGTACACTTTTGAGTTACTTTCCATGTGGTTCTTTCATTCCAAAGGGCATCACGGTTCATTTGCAACAAATATCCATCCAATGCTCCCATGTCTGCAGTTCCGCACCTTTGGGGGCTGCCAGTGCATGGCCATGATGGTCACTACACAAGGAGGCGACGCCCATCACATGTAACTTTTACTGTACTAGCCATCAGATCCCCATCACAACCTCCGCAGTGGCACACGCCCACATCCCTCCGGGTCTGACTAGCACGCCTCTGGGGGCAAAGCAGATAACCGTTATTTTAGGGTAGTTCAGCTTTGTTTTTTAGGACACCCAAGTTCACAGCTGTTACTCAGTGTCAACATTTAGGAAACATTCACTGAGTACCAAGTGTTTACCAGGCACAGTACTGAACAATTCCACATCAGCTCATGTCACCAAACACCACTGACAATAATTATGCAATGTATTGTTCACTTGTGGTAGGTAACCCCGGGTTGCTCTATGGCCCTTCATCCAACGAGGTATCGAAGGACAAAGGTGACTAGAGGTCAGTTCCTGAAGCCCATCTCAGACAGAAGAGTTTGACAACAAAGCACTGTGACTTGCAAGAACGAGGTCCTTCAGAGAAAAAGAGTTTAGTTTTGAATTCCACAGGGCTTGGCCTGCAAGATCACCCAACTGCTGGGTGTGAGCCTGGAGCTACAGAGAGAAGAGACAGGCTCTCACAGGGGCCATGTCATGCACAAGCCTGGTTGGGCTGCCACAACAAAATACTAAAGATTGGTGGCTTAAACAACAGACATTTGTTTTCTTACAGTTTTCTAGGTTAGAAATCCCACATCAAGGTCCCACAGAGTCAGTTTCTGGTGAGGACTCACTTCTTGGCTTGCAGACATGGCCATCTTGCTGTGTCCTCACATGGCCTTTCTTCCATGTGTTTGTGTGATCTATCTATCTATCTATCTATCTATCTATCTATCTATCTATCTCTATCTCTATCTCTATCTCTATCTCTATCTCTATCTCTATCTCTATCTCTATCTATCTCTATCTTTCTATAGAGAGAGCACACAAGTTTTCTGGTTTCTCTTCTTATAAGGGTTCCACCCTCATAACCTCATTTAAACCTAATTACCTCCCAAAGGCCCCTTCTTCAAATACCATCACATTACCATGAGAGCTTCAACATACACACTTTTTGGGGAATGGGCAAAATTCAGTCCAGAAAAGGAATAAATGCATTTGAGAGCTAGGAGAGGAGTGGAGACCGGGAAGGGAAGGGCTGAAGTATGGAACTGGTTTCTTCACCATAGGCAGCTCCCACCCAGCCCAGTGTAGAGACACGGGAGGTGGAAACAGAAACTTCCAGAGACAGCTGGGAACCAAAGCTAAGGGGATGCGTGTCATCCTTCCCCTGTGGGAAAGTGGGAGCAGGAAGACCCCTCACTGAGTGTCCCCAGCAACGCAAGACAGCTGCAGGAGAGAAGAAACAGTGGTGTGGTGAGCTGAGACAGTGGCTTCCAGTATAGCATTAGATAGATGGCCCAGAGCTGGGAGCCTAACGGTCATGTAGGGGGCCTGGGAGCACCTATAGGCAAAATGGAACTAAGCTGGGGAGGAGGGGCTGGGTGAGGATTGGAGTCCATCAGCCCTCAACTGTGCTGTAAAAACAGCCTGACAGCTACATCTGCTGACCTTGGTGCAGATGCAGCAAGGACAGAGGGACACCCAGAGACCCAGGCAATATGTACAACAGTCAACTGGTCAGCAGGAGCCAGCAGGGAAGGACAACAGGGAGCCAAAGCCTATCCCCCAGCACTTCCTTCTTCACCTGACTCTCCCCAGGAGAACAGATGAGGAAGGGGAAGAGAAGGGATGCTCGAGAAGGAAGGAGAAACTCTGAGAGAGGATTTTCCCAAAGAGACTGAGTTAGTCCACCATCCGTGTCCACCCGGGACAGTCATACTACATCAGAGCCCTGATCCACCCCTTTGCATTATCATGTTGTTTTAACATGGGGAGTAGTTTCTTGTCCTATTTTTAAACCTAAGTGGTCTTTTTCCAAGTGTCTATAAATCCTATTATGCATCTTTGGCCAAGTAATCTTCCAGATACCAGTTGGTGTTCAAATGACTACTTTTCATTTTCTGGTAGTTTGGGGTCTGAATTTTGTTGCAAATCAATTTCCATCTACTTAAATCTACTTATTTCTAAATGCTATTTTAACTTGAACCCAGTAATAGGTTTTACTGTCAAATTTAACTGCGTTTGCTCCCAACACTTTTTACAACTCAAGTTAAACTGATTATGAAATATTTATATAGGATAGGAAGAACTGATAAGCATCACTGTCCTTTGAGACTTTAATGAATTTGGGAGTAATGACATCATTTTCTTGTGCGCTGACAGTGTAGCAGGTGCTGTGCTAGGTGGTTTTCATAGAACTCTCTCACTTGATCCTCACAATGACTCTGAGAAGTAGATTTTATTATTACTTCTATTTCTCTGAGGCCCAGAGAGGTTAATTCACCTGCCCAAGGCCACACAAATAGTGAGTGATTGAACACGGACTAGAAACCAATTCTCACCAACTCAAAGCTCATGTTCTTCACATTCTACTCTATGGCCGCATAGAAACGATGTCCAATATACCCCCAGATAATCTGGTCAGTCAATAGAACAAGAGTTTGACACCAGTGGTGTTTAATAATAATATATGTCTTTATATCTACAAGAATAACTTAAAAACCAATCAGCCTAATTACTAACTCATCCCAACACATAAGCCTTCTCCATCTCAATAGCTAAGTCATGGCTTGGCAACTGAGTCTCCTATGTGATGATCACCTCAGAGTACATGACCAACGTGAACAGGGTGGGTCACAGACGGGGTCTCCTGGGGCAGTGCAGAGGCTGCCCACTGGTCAGGCAGGCGCACCCAGGTAAGACCAGTGAGTCTGTTTTGGGGTTTGCCTGCTGTGGTTGGCCCAGCAGGGA
Source organism: Myotis lucifugus (assembly GCF_000147115.1). Taxonomy (NCBI): domain Eukaryota; kingdom Metazoa; phylum Chordata; class Mammalia; order Chiroptera; family Vespertilionidae; genus Myotis; species Myotis lucifugus. Next base: position 2,154,862 of record NW_005871089.1, on the reverse strand, counting down.
CCCGGGATTTGAAGGAGAATGAACAGAGGGCAAGGGGATTCCTATGTAATCATCAAATGTGTTTACAGCCAGTCCCAGTTTTCACCACCTTTCCTTTAACCAATCCATGCACCCAGCCACGCCTGAAAGCCACCTATATTTAACTTTTCACCACCTTGATTCAAGAATTTGTCAGTTTCTACCAGGCTGTTAACATTACCAGTCAACTGTTGCCCGGTCAATGTGTGAGTGCCATCTAGATGTGAACGGAGATAACTGCAGGCCACGGTGGGTGAACGTGCCACGGCACAGTTCTTTCTTAAGGTCTTTCACCAGCCCTTGAAGAGAGAGCAGGAAGGACTGCGTTAAGATCCTCAGCACACGACTTTATGCTGGGCTTTATATCTAGCAAATCATGCAAATATGGCTTCTGCTTCTGAAGACATATTTAGATAAGCCTGGGAAAAGAACTGAATGAATCTAATTTCTATTACTCCAAGATCACAGAGAAATTACCAAATGTCTAGAATGTTAAGGGAGTTACAATTGAGATAAGGATAAGCTGTTTCCCAAACAATCTCTGCCACTAAATTTCAGGCAAATTTGGGCAAATGACACCTCTCTGGGCCTCAGTCCTCTCAGCACTGCCTTCTCAAAATTCTCAGAGAGGATGCTGGACAGTGTGCTACAAGCCATTCTTGGAAGGCTTGGTTCTAGGATATAACACAATACTTCCAAGTGACAGCTTTTAGTGGCTGCTATTTTGTTTCAAGCTAGCAGATGCTATAACAAATAAGGAATAAATTACCTTGAGACCCTTTAGAGGTGAGTGAGACAGGCCCTGCAAATGCCTGCACATGCACCAGCTTCCTCTTTTTCCTAATTGAGGGACCCTCACAATGTTGGGGTCAGCAATGTCCCCATAAGACCAGATGCCACCAGAAGTCAATGAGGTGGAACTGCTGAGTACACATTTATTTATATGAGGAAAAGACACTATCCCAGTTGGCAAGTACCTTTAGCCTCTTTTTCTTTTTTTTGCCTGGACTCAGTAGAGAAGAATAGCCAACTTTTAAAATTCTGAGAACATGCAGCCACATGTTAAGGAGAGTAGAACAAGGTGCCAGAAGAAGGCTGGGTCCTGGACAAATGGCAAGAGCATCTTCATTAGCCCAGGGCCTCCTTCTGGGGTCACTGTTCCATGAGAAAAGCAAAACCTGCCTTTGGTTAAAACACTATTGTTGGGATTCTGTTATAAGCAGAAAGTCACCCCTAACTGACATAAGAACTCAGATTTTGTTATTCATTTTCTTATTCAACAACTGTTAGAGGATGTGCCTGTAACTGTACCAGACACTAAAGGAGTCCAACCCCAAGGCACTTGTGGTCTGGTGGGGCAAGCTCCAGGGTGGTGTGACACACAAAAAGCATCGGAAGGAAGGGACGGCATAGAAGTTTTTGCAAGGTGACTCCTTAGTTGAGTATTCAAGAATTAGCCTGGTAGATTATCAGGAATTAACCTGGTACAGGAGGAGAAAGAGGGTGATAGCAGACTCTGTTGTTTGACAACCCAATGGGCATTTCTCTTCCTCCACGGTGTCAGTGCCCTGGTTTTCATTCCAGTGTCCTTCCCTCCAGTCCCCCACTCTTGGGGCTTCCTTAATTCCCTTTGCCAGTGTTTGGTTTAGGATGGGCATGAGACTGGGTTCCGACTAATGAGACACGAGGCAAATTCTGCTGAGAGGATCTAGAAAGGTTTTCTTCACTCCCAAAAAGAGGACACTTAAGGAGCAGTGTGCTCTTCTTGCCAGACTTCATGTCTGCCTGAGACCCATGTAGGTATCCTGAAAATGAGGAAGGGGAGACTGCGGAGACCATGAGTTCGGCAGAGTGGAAAGATGTAGGAAACCTTGACTTCAATGGCAATACTGAACTGCTGCGTAAATCAACCCTAGAATCACCAGGAACGGGCTTATGTTACTAGAATGAGTAAGTCCTCTTAGGGTTAAGTCTTCTCGCTGGATTTCTCTGTTGCCTGCAGCTAAATGTTTTCCTTCCAGGTAGAAGCCGCAGCAAGAGGAATCAAGAGATATGACAGAAGATGGCTGGCTTTAAGAACTGGAGGCATTACAGATCAATGTCTACACTGAAGGAATGGCATGACAAAACGACACTGCAAACAGCAGGGACCTAGAGACTGTGGCAGAACTGCTGCAAGTTCTCATCATGGAGTGACACATTCTGGTGAATAATATTTTAGAAAATGACACTGGCAATTCTGTGTAAGGAGGGGCAATAGTAGAGAGAGGAAGAGCACTGCAGTATTTGCTTTACTTATCTACATCAGCAGTGATGAAGGCTTGAAGAAAGGAAGTGATGATGGTAAAAAGGGGGGTGAAGAGCAAAATACGAAAACCTATTAAGGAGGTAGATTACTTTACAACCTTGTCACCGTGGGATGTGGTGGGGAGAGAAAAGAGGAACTGAAGATGACCCTCATATTCCTGGCCTGGGTGACAGTTGGGATTGATTGCTCATGGAGATACAGGAGAAAGCATCTATGATAGTAAGGATAGAATGGGGAGGGATTTGGGGGAATGATAAAGTAAATTCAGTTTTAATTACCCCGAGATTTAGGTCCCTGTTGGAAATCCAGGTGGAACTATCCAGCATGCAGCTGCCAAGGGGGTACAGTACGGTCATGCTTGGCAACAGTTCCTCACACTTAGTGTTTTGGTGAACAGGGAAGGCACAGTATCCCCAGGAGCCCATGCACTGTCATGGGCAACATTTCAATCCTACAATCATGAGAACTTTCTGAGGCTTGAGCATGAAGCTGGGTCCTCACTTATTCCCAGTCAAACAGTGATTCCACCCCTCTGAACTTCACACTTGATCTTACCACCAGAAAGACTGGAGGGGTCATCTGAGGAAACAGAGAACCTCCAGCGGATCAAACTGATGGGGATCAGAATAAGGATTCTGGGAGGGCTGCTGTAAACGGGACACACCTGCATTATGTGGCCATGAGGTCAGGGGTATCCAGGTAAAACCTGGTGAAGAATGAACAGATCAGATGATGCCAGTAGCTCCAGGTGAACAGTGTTGCTTTCTATGGTGACCTCCTGGGTGGCTGAATAAAGGGTCCACTTTATTTGTCCACTTGAACAAACATCTTTTGAGCAAGTACTGTGTGCTACCTCATTGTGCTAGTCAGTCGTCACTAGTTCGAGGTGTTTCTAGGCATCCGTGCGGAGGCGGACATGTAATTTAAAAAGGACAGTAAAGAACTACAGATGTCATGAGAGAAGTCTTTGGGGCGCAATGGAGAGAGGCCTCCACCCTCTCCTGGGACCAAGAGTCATAGTGCTATAGAGGAAATGACACCTAAGCTGAGTCTTTGCTTTGTAAGGGGAAGAAGAGACATTCCAGGCAGAAGAAGGGGCAAAGCTGAGAGGCATACAATGGAGACATGGCCTGTTCAGAGTGGTGTGGTTGGCTGGAGTACATGCTTTCAGAGTAGAGAGGTAGGCAGGGGCTGGATCCTGGAGCATGCTGAATGCCATGCCAAGGAGCAAACTTCATCTGTGGACAATGGAGATGGGCATGGTGGGCCCAGAAGCAGGGGAATAACTTATCCTGATTTAGATCTTAGAACCTGTCTGGCAGCAACGTGAGAGCTAAACTGAAAGAGAATAAGAAAAGAGGCAGGAAGTCCAGTTAGGAGACCCCTGCAGTGGCCCAAAGAACAAAAGACTGAAGACTTAAAATAAAGACCTAAATTGAGAGGACAAGGAAGGAACAGACACAAGACCCTTGAAGGACACAAAACCTTGGTCACCACTGGATGTGGGGAGGTGAGAATGAGGAAGGCGCCCAGCTGGCTCTGGCTTGGAGATGGGCAGAGTGGAGGTGCCACTTCCCCAAATCAGAAATATAGAGAATGAGCAAGGTGGGAGGGAAATACACATCAGGTTGAGCATTTTCAGGTGGAAATGCACAACAGTGAATTAGTAAGAGTCTGGAGCTCAGGAGAGGCCTGGCCAGAGGGCACGTTGATTCTCCTGGTTAATTTCTGTCTTCTGACCAAGGATTAATGGATAAGCAACCAGACAAGTTAGAAATGTCACTTGTGGCCACGGAGGAGATGGTGTCAGTCTAGGACTCTTCAGATTAACTGCTTTAGACGCTCCACTGACTTCTTTACAATGACTGGTTCACAGTATCTTAGACTGAAAGGGACCCAGAGATGATCTTGTCCAAACCTGCACTCAGTTTAAACACTCTTCTCCAGCACCAGGTTATCAGTTTGCCCACACTCTGCCTGCACATCTCTCAATGGTGCTTGTCCCCCCCTCCTCCCCCCCCGCCCCCCAGTTTATCACACATTTACTGGCACTCACACCGGTTTTAATGGGGAAGCATTGCTACATGAAGTGGGCCAATTCCACTGTTG
>NW_005871089.1:2129220-2150185 GCF_000147115.1 Myotis lucifugus | reverse complement strand
TATTTCTTAGGAACATTTTTTTTTAATGTTGACAAAAGGTCTGTTATCTCAGAAACTACCATCTTGGCCTCGGATGATCATATGAGAGACAGATTTACAATTGAGAAAAAAGCATCTGATCTTCAAGAAACCCATACAACAGAAGGGATGCATGGCAGTCTTTACTTCTAGGATTTGCCTCCGGCTCTTTCTTCTAAAAAATAAATAAAATAAATTAGAAGCACTTGAAGAGCATTTGCAATGAAGCTTTCATTTTGAAATTACATTTGCCCATTGTAGTTTCATTAAATACAGAGGTTAACCATTTACAAGGTAATTGCTGTAGAAGGGAATAGGGTAGAAGATAGCTTTGAACATGGCACCTTTTATGCCTTTTTAAAAAATAGAGAATGAATTTTTTTAACAAGTGACCTGGGAAGCAGCAGTTCTGCAACAGCCCAGCAGGGGGCCTGGGAGTGACAATGTATAGTTTTTCTCCCAGCTCTGAACTGAACATGCATTTTTTACTGGACTGTTTCAATGTTTCCTCTTTGCAAAAATTAAGGTTATCCCTCTTCATCTCCAATTCTGAAATACACTGTGGCTGCCAAGAAATGTCAAGAGCAGTGTTCATATCTAGGAGGAGAGGGATCTGTTTCTCTCTTAATGACAGGTGGAACCCCAGTTGAGCAGAGCTAACTCGGGCACTGGACTGGCAGGCAGAGAGGACAGCTTCCTCAATTGGACACAGACAGCATTTCTGAGCAGCTTGAGCAGCCCAGGGAGGTCAGGAAAGGACGGGGAAACACACGACAGGTCTCAGAACCTAGTTCAATACTCTCCACCCCCAAAAAGGCTTTAAATGCAAAAAAGAAAACAGGGCAAATCTTTCATTCACCCCTCCAATTCTGCATTTTGAAGGATTACAAGCATACAGAAAAGGTTGCAAGAGCAGTTCAATAAAATCCACACACTCCAGATTCAAAGAACATTTGCCACACACGTTGTACGCTCTGTCAGCTCCTCTCCTCCCTCTCATATTGCTCAATTCTATCAACATTTCTTAAGCACTTAAAGCTCCGTCAGGCCTTCCCCAAGGGGCTCATCATTTATCAGGGAGGTCAGATATGAAGACAAATATGGGCACTACAATCTAATGAGAGCAGAAATTGTGTCAAAACCAGAAATTGTGGGCAAAGAGCAATGATGACCCATCCCCAGAGCCAGGGAATGCTTCCCAGAGGAGACCTAAGTGGTAGGTGGAGGGAAAAAAGGATTCCAGGCAGAGGGAACAGGGCAGAAAGGCAAGGAGGATCAGTCACGTGTCCAGGGGCTGAATAGAATTTTGTTTGTCTTTTTTTAAATCTCCTGCTTCCGTCTCCTCCCTTCATGGCGAGAAGCAATAAGAGTTAACAGAGCGTGCTTACTACGTGTGCCTGGTGTGTCTAAGGGCCTCATACACATCTGCTCATTTAATTCACATATCTTTGCCAGGTGAGCGCCATTATCAGCCCATGTTACAGAGTGGAAAATGGAGATCAGGATAGTCAAGAAACCTGACAAAGGAGACCCAGCTTGTGAGTGGCGGAGTAAGTGATCACTTCTTCACTTTACATTCTTTTTTTTTTTTTAATTGATTTTAAAGAGGAGAGGAGAGGGGGGAGAGAGAGAGATAGAAACATCAATAATGAGAGAGAATCACTGATCGGCTGCCTCCTGCATGTCCCTCACTGGGGATCGAAGCTGCAACCCGAGCATGTGCCCTTGACTGGAATTGAACTCAAGACCCTTCCGTCCACAGGCCGACGCTCTATCCACTGAGCCAAACCAGGTAGGGCTGCACTTTACATTCTTAAAGCTCCTCAGGCAAAACACTCTACCCAAGGCTGCCTGAGACTTCCTCCCATCTTTCTCTCCCGCACCAACCCCAAGTCAGTTGGGCAGTAGCTTTCTCAACCCCAGTGCCTTTTGACGCAGAATGATTCCCTTCACCTGAGCCTCATACAAGCCACATTTTCTGTTCACATCAGGATATGGCTCTCATTGCCCACTGTTCCCATGATCTGGTTACAATCTCCTAGAAAATTTCTACACCTGGTCCCATCTGCCTTTGCTACCCCATCAAGATGCAGCAAATGAGCTCCAGACACGTCACTACCTCCCTGCCACCAGCAGCACTGCCCTCATGATGCCCTGCCCCCCAGCTGAGCTCAGGTCTCTATAAACCAAACAACATTCAATTCTCCTAGAATTTAATGAGGTGGTTTCAGCATCTCTGTATTTAAGGGGATTGAGTCTCGAAGAAATGATGGGACTTGCTCAAGGTAATTTGGTTGGTGAGTTCAACACACACCTGATTTGGGAAGGGTCAAGGAGGACTGAACTAAAAAACTGGATTCAGAACTAAGTCTGAGAGCAGACAGCGGTTTCCTTTGCATGTCCATACACAATATCCCTCAAGTGTTATTTACAGTTCCTGGTGGTGTCATCAAGGAGACATCAACCTCCTCGCCCTAGCTGGTTTGGCTCAGTGGATAGAGCATCAGCCTGCGGATTAAAGGGTCCCGGATTCAATTCCAGTCAAGGGCACATGCCAGGGTTGTTGGATCGATCCCCAGTAGGGGGCCTGCAGGAGGCAGCCAATCAATGATTTTCTCTCATCATTGATGTTTCCATCTCCCTCTCCCTTCCTCTCTGAAATCAATAAAAATATTTTTTTAAAAAAGGAGGACATCACCTTCCTAACTCAAATTTGCCCCAGTTATTATCTTCATCACTCCACTTCCACTTATTTTAATTCTGGCCTATTTAGTCTATCTCCAGTCCTAGTTTCCTTAGAAGCTGATTTTAAAGACATGTAATTTCAATACTGAACACTAGATGTCACTATCAACCAGTTATATTAAACAGCCCTTCTTAAGGTATCAGCTAAAAAGTCATCACCAGAAGGAATATTCAAGTCACATTTACTTGATACTGTGCTACATAATCTATAAGAGCTGGAAAAGTGACAAGACACATACTTCCTACAAAATAGTGCATGTTCTCTAGCCTTACTCAGAGGGCTTAAATATTTATTTTTTTAAAAAGTCTTTTTTTTTCTTTTTATCAAGTGAGAAATATTAGCAAGAACACATTAAGCAACATTGGAACACCAGACACTGTACTTGTTTATATTGTATATTTGAAACCTCTCATTGAATGTGTGAAATATTGGGATCAGGCTTTTAGAAACTGATTTGAACCCAAAAGACAACGATTTTTCACCTAGGAAAAGCTCATCCTAGCTCTCACAAGTTTGACAAGCATACCTTAAGGTTTTGCCAAGTACAAGTTTTGGGAAAACAAGGCTAGTATTTGGATACCAAATGTGTGAACCCAAGATCTTTTTACATATATGATTATACTCACTCCCTTTAAATGACAATCATGGTTAATGCTGATCTTCCTTCCTTAGTCCTTTTGGGTGAGTTTGGACATAGAGCAAAAAGAGTCTTTTCTCCCGCCATCCTTTCAGGATTTGGTTAGGAGACCAGGTTTATAATATCTGTAAATGCTACAATTACTAGCATTTTGCTGATAATTGGGAAAACAAAACAAGAGAAATAAGCAGGGGAAAATGTAAATTTCAAACCATCAAGAGATGGGTTGATTAATTCTAAAAAAATTTGGTAGGATCTGTATAAAATAAAACTCATAGAAGATACTGCCCATTTTCTAAATGACAGAAAATGGTACCAGCGATTCCCCCCCACCCCGCCCCCCTATATTGTTCTGAAAAGCAGAACAAACTTTTTGTGCTTTTCAATTAATCTACTAATTTTATCATCTGGAGTACTCTTCATATTTGTGACTTCTGCCATACAGTTCTAAAAATTAATAAAACATAAGTTTTTCAATCAAGTAAAAACTTATTGTAAATATGAAGTCTTGTTAAGTCCCCTAAAAAGAAATGGCTTTTCCAAGTGATAAAGAACCATTTGCATCTGAAGTCCATGAGTGCTTGAGCTCCAAGCAAAGAGCAAGCTTACCTTGCATAACTTTAAATGCCAGAATATTTTATTTCTGTCAAAATGTATGTTCTTGTATTCAACATGTAAACTAATGGAATAGAATAGAAAGCCTGCACACATACATACACATATACACACAGACAGACATATCTACATACATACCAAGAGTAATGAAGAACAAGCCCAAAAACAGCATGGGAAAGATTTATTCTATTATGGTAAAGGCATACTGGGTAACCATCTGAAAAAAACACAAAATTGAATCCATACCTCACATGAGACATTAAGGTAAATTCCAAATGGATTAATATAAAATGTAAAAATATAAAAGCATAGAGCCAATTACTGAAAGAAGACATAGCAGAATTTTTCCTTATACTTCGGAGTGCAGAAGGAAGTTTTTCTAAGGCACAAATTCTAGGCTGATAAAAGTGAACATTGCTAAATTCACCACTTAAAAAATGCATGGCAAAAAGTAATGAAACCCCAGGCACATAAGTCAAAGACTATCTAAAAACAAGACAAAACAAAACAAAACCCCCCTGCAATTTATATAATAAAAATTCTCCCATTTCCTAAACATTAAGAAAGATCAACAACTCAGTATAAAAACAGATCACACACAAGGAATGAAAAGGGTTCCCGGGTCTAAGGGTACACACTCTTCGGGGCTGGGACTCCAATAGGCAGGGGAGGTGCCTAAGGCACAAAGTTTAAGAAGATCCTGAGAATTTCATATAACTTAATCCTCCTTAAATTGTGCCCCTCACTCCTCTTATTCCAGGCCCTGTGGTTCTTAAACATATGAAAAGATGCTCAAACTCACTGAAAATAAGATACATGCAAATGAAAACTACCCAAGACGTCATTTCTCACGAACGGGATTGGCATAAATCCCAATGCTGTTCAGCACACATACCCCCTCAGACATTGCTGGTGAGGTTGTTAGATGTTTCAACCTCTGGAGAGCAAATGGCCACCCCTAGGCATTCAAATCACAAATAGATGCACACTCTTGACTCAATTCTAGGAATTTATCCTACAGATACTTGCAAATATGTAAACTGGCCCACACACACTTACAGCAGCATTGCTGGTTATGGTAAAAGACCGGATATAACCTACATGTTATAATAAATGATGGTTAGTTTATTCAGTGCAGTACTGCGCAACCATAACATGAATAAGGACATTCTTTGATATTGAAGTGGAGAGTTCTCCAAACTATGTTAAGTAAGTAAAGCCACGTTCAGAGCCATGTGTGTGTGATGTGCTACTACATGTGCCCCCTCTCAGGGAAAATAATATAATATGAATGGGCTCCTGGGTGCAGAAAAATATTTGCCTTAAAAAAGAAACTATCAAAGTGGTTATTTCCTGTTGGAAAACAGGAAACTGGGTGGAGAGGGAATGGGAATCACACTTTTGGTGTCTGAGTCATGTAAATGTATTATTATCTATAAGATAAAAAATGTGTTTTCATCTAGCACTTTTGTCATCATACATACATACATACATACATACAACATACAACACCTCCAAATAGTTTCTAAGGCTTTTCTATCACCCTAGCAATGATACTCAGAGCCGACTCTGGCAGAAGTTTAGTTGAGATGCCCCAACTTAGGATGATGGGCTTCCCCTTCCGTCTTCGCTCAGACTTCCAGGCTCTGCCGGAATCATCAGGCTTAACGGCCTGTGTTTTAAAAAAAGTCTGATCCTCTGACAGTGTCACCAGTAAGAGCATGAGCTGACTAGCAAGAATGTGCACAGGGACCGAAGAGAAAGGGGGCTACTGCTCCCCTTGGCCTTGCTAGTCTGGTAGAGAGCCTGTGGTTTCTGTATGCAGCACAGGTTTCTGCATCCCGAGAATTTTATTCTGTGCCTGTGGAACAGCATCTTAGAGCCGAGCAGGTACACTGTGCAACTCTGCAGCCTGTGTGCCATAATGGAGCCTACTCAGGCGGGGCTTCCAGTCTGCGTCTGGTTTAGGGGCAGGGATGGGGTGCGCTGGGGCAGAGGTGACTATCTGGCTCTGCTGAAACTCCTCTCATTTCTCAGTCCCAGTCCAGTCACCAGCCCTGCCAATCTGGAGACAATACTTCTTTAGTTCCCTTTGGGGGAATGCTGCCCATTTAAGGAAACCTAGCGGGGAGGAACCCTAAAATTCTCTCTCTTCTGACACTCTGATGTAGGAGGGCCACCAGGAGGGGGAGGCTGGAAGCTCAATCACCTTACTCCACTCTTACCTGAGCAGCCCCTCTTTCCTCTGTTGCAGTACTGGAGATCCTGTCTGAGCCCCAAACCTGCTCTTGATCCATTATTTCATCCAGTTTCCAGGGCAGTCTTCCTGGGCCTCAGGGATGACTGAATGGAACAGGTGGAGGGCTTTCTATTGCCAATGCCAGCATGTGTTCAAGATGATGTGTGGGCACCCAGGAGGAACTGAGTATGGCACCATCAGGAGGAGACCCGATTAACAGGCAGCGAGCAGGGAGAAGGCACAAAATGATCACCCCACATCTGTCAGCTCCTGAGCACCGCACAGGTACTGGGTCCTGGCTGGAGACTTGGTCTACGTTTTCTCCAAATCCCAGGGATTGCCAGGTCAGTAAGTAGTCTTGCCTCCACTTGTTACCTCCACTTGCCCTCCCTGGAGACCTTCCCCTGCACCCCATATGTGCTTCCCCACCACTGCTCACTGCTTCAGTTCCTATTAACTTCATAACACTCACCAAAATGTGTAATTCTTGCTTGTTAACTGGCCTTTTCTCTTTATTACTTTCTCCATTAGATTTTAAACTCAATGTGGGTAGGAACCATGTTAATCTTGTCCATTGTTTTATCTACAATGCCTAGCCCAGTGTATGGCAACAAGCAGTTAAGATTATTTATTGAATAAATTAATAATTATATATTGCTCGGGTTGTTAATTAATAAATAATTAATGATGATAATAATTAATAAGTATGTATTAATAAAGAAATCTAAACATGCCCTGCTGGTGCGGCTCAGTGGTTGAGCGTTGACCCATGAACCAGGAGGTCACGGTTTGATTCTGGTTGGAGCACATGCCTGGGTTTTGGGATCGATCCCAGGCATGCAGGAGGCAACCGATGTTTCTCTCTTATCACAGATGTTTCTATCTCTCTCTCTCTCTCCCTTCCTCTCTTTGAAATCAATAAAAACATATTAAATTTTAAAAAATAAATCTAAACAGAGTTTTTATGTGAGGTAGTGGTCCCGATGTTTAAAAATGAGAAAAATCATAGATAATGGGAAAGAAGTGCATATAATTAGGTACATTTCATCAGGTTCACTTTAGATTTAGGATTTCAAGAGGTCTTGAGAACAGGGCCTGGGTTCTAAAATGCCAATACTTTGTTAAACCTATTCTTGATTCTTGTAGGAAAGGTTTCACAATCAGTTTTTGACTTTTTTTTTCCGTCCACACATCTATTTTAAGAACATTATTGAATAACTTTCATATGTTAAGCACTGAGGATACAAATATATCAACACTCATTCTCCTTTAGAAGCTCAGGCACATGTCAATACAACAACTATAACTAAAATATAACAGAAGCATTTTAATAGCCACAAGCAGAAAGACTTTTAGAACACAGTTTGATGGGGATAGGAATACAAGAGGGAGTCCACAAAGTGTCACATTAGCTTGGAACTCTGCTTCAAGGCTGAACCATGCAAATGTCTAGCGAAGGGGAGAAACCTCACCCAAAGTAATTATTCTCTAAGTCTCATTCAAGTAACGACAGAACTCTAAGAAAAGTACATAAAATAAAGCCGCTCACCAAGAGAAATTAGAAAAGCAACTCAGGGCAAACAGGCAGGAAAAGAGCAGGGTCTGTTTGGCTGGGGACAGCACAGCAGCAGTTGCTAGAGGAGGAGGATGAAAATCCGGTGCCTGAACACCCACAGGACACACAGATGCCCACCATGTCTTCCTTCCGGCCAGGGCCACACGCAGGTCCAGAGTTTGTCTCTGAACATTCGGAACCAGTTACCTTGCTTTAATTTATGAAATAAATCTGAAACGTCTGCTGATGTGTCCGGATGGAAGCCTAGCGGTGTCTCTCAGCTGAGGAGGAGGTGTGAAAGGCTCCAAGGAGTGTGCTTGGAGGAAAGGCCACAGGAGTGCCCTGCGGGGGGCGGGGGAGGGGGCTTGCCAGAAGCCAATTCTAGCATGTCATAATTGCAAGAGTTTCATCAAAAGGTTGATGGAACTTGGGGACTCAACAAGGGCTGAGTCACATATGTTGTCACCTGTTGGGAATGGCTGATGGCATTTCCCCAAACCTGAAAAGGGATGATTGTTTGCTGCCAGGCAGCTCAGAGCATCTTAATCTACATGTTATTGCCTCCTCCTGGCCAAACACCTGAACAGCCATAGGCTAATTCCCCCATTCTGACAATGCCTCTGTATAGGAAACCCTGACCCTTTGAAGTGTATATCTCTGCCTTGCCTCAGGACAATTTGTGTTAATAAAAAGCATGGGGTCTTGAGACGAGATCTTAGTTCCTTCTAGCTAAGCTCCTCTGACCCCCATATGCCTTTCAAAATTATGTTTCGTCTCTGGACTCTTACTTAAGTTACACACAGCCCCTTTTCCAGATTGCTGAACCCTTCTAGATGCTGGAACAAGAACCCCAGCAGGGCTGACTAGGAAGGAGGGAGCAAGTGTGGGGGGAGGGGAGGGGAGAAGGGGCCCTTTCATCTCAACAGAAGGCGCCATGGGAGCATGCACTCATACTTGCTTAGGTTTGTCCTGTCATTAGCTCTGAAGGGACTCAGGAAATTCAGAGTGAGCAAAATTAAAAATGAGATGAGAGAGACAGGAGTTTGGGTGCCAAGAAACTCTCCCCAACCTCCAAGGCCTTGGGTTCTGGGGATTGGGCCAAGGGGACTTCATGCCGTTGTTTTATCTGCACTGAACTGCCCAGCCCAGCCCAAACTGAGACTCTGCTGCATTCAAGACTAATTTCATTTGCTGAAATCCACTAGATTGAGTCATCAAGTACCTTGACTCACTTACTCATTTATTTTCAGCACCTATTCAAAGGGTAGGCGTTTGCTAAAGCCAAGTGCCTGGAATTGCTCCCGGGATGGCTGGGTGGCAGGCGGGGCGATGGGAACAAATAGTTACAAGAAGTGGGAACAGAAGAATAGAACAGTACACAAGGGGGTGAGCCAGTGGCTTTTGAACAGAGCGCATGGGGCGGACCAAGAGTGGGCACAGCATGGCACTCCAGGCTGATGGAACAGCGTGTGCATTCCCTTGGAGGCACAGCCTGCAGCCTGCTGGGTCACGGAGAAACACGTCGCAGCCTGGCCAGCCCTGGGGGCCCAGGGAGGCCTGGCAGCAGACAGATGATGAAGGGCCTGGCCTTTATTCCATAGGCAATGGGGCGCCAGAGATGGAATTTAAGCAAAGAAGAGGCATGTCCTGATGTGTGTTTTGGAAAGACAGTCTTTTTGGAAAGAGGCAGGGAGAAAAATAAACTCAGAATAGGGGAGACCTGAAGCACATAGGTTTCTCCCATCACATACAAACTACTCTGTTTTAAAAGTTAATATTTTTGAATCCTCACCTGAGGATATTTTTCCATTGGTTTTTAGAGAGAGTGGAAGGGGGAGAGAGAGACAGAGAGAGAAACATTGATGTGAGAGAGACACATCGATTGGTTGCCTTCCCACACGATACAACCAGGGCTGGGGATCAAGCCTGTAACCTAGGTACATGCCCTTGACCGGCATCGAACCCGGGACCCTTCAGTCCCCGGGCCTACGCTCTTTCCACTGAGCCAAACCCACTAGGGCTTAAAAGTCAATATTAATAGTCAACCCCTAAGCAGCACTTAGTGTGTCCAAGTCATCTCATCTTTTCAACAGTCTTCTGTAAAACAGGGATGAAAATTCCTATTGATTGGCTAATTGTGAAGACAAATGAACTGATGACACAACTGCGAAGTAAGGCACAGAGCAGTGTCTGGCACGTGGCAGGTTCTAGTGCCTTGCTAGCCTGCATCAGCTTCAACATCTTCTTCCTTTGAGGTTTTGCATCAGCTTTGCAATACAGAGGACTGCTCCTTTACCACCAAAGGAACAGCATTTTTGGGTGGATCTTAGAGTGATTCTGACTCTTTCAGTATCATGCGGCTCTGGAATGCGGAGGTTTCTGGAAGGCCAGTCTCCAGGGAGTGAAGGTTGGTTTTTTGGTAGTCATTACCCAAATGACCCTGTTCTTTCAAATGCCTGCTAAACCTTTGAAGGCAAAGTTTCATTTATTTGTATTAAATCATGAGCAAAAATAATAAATACACATTTAACTATAAAAATTCAAAAAATTTCAGGCAGAGTTTAAAGCTGTGATCATGTTAAAAAACATGACAGCACAGTTAATGTGATGCTTAAGGATGGATCTCTGTTCATTAGACATAAACGCTTTCATTTCCATAAGTGGTAATAATGACTGGGCAGGGCTGGAAGTGTCTCGGAGACTGCTCTGAAGACGGGCCAGGTGGTCCTCTTTGATGTCCAGAGGGAAGGGGTCTGGATGAGGAAGGCGGGATCTCTGTGAGCTCCGGGTGCTTTAGAGAAACGACAGGGCAGAGTCTTTCCCTTCAGAGCCTACCTGCATGCAGTCCTCAGCCTGAAGCCAACATGTGGGGTCCTTCAGTCCTTGTCCAAAAAAGAAGTGTCACCCAGCACTGGAGGGGACCCCCACTTCCTCCAGCCTCCATTCCAAGGACATCTGCATTCTTCCTGCCCCTCTCCCAACTACTGGCTCTAAAACAGAGGAGCCCCAGCAAGAAGGCGAGCACGCAGGGTGCCCACCAGGCGCTGGGCAGAGCCTTCCTGCCTGCCTGGGCAGTTCGGCCTTCCACTTGGTGTCTCTTTTGTGGGTTTCATTCGTTTTCCTGTTTAATGCTTGTTGCCTTTCATTAAGTTTTATTGCAGCAGGGGCCTCTGGAGTTATTTCAGAGGCAGACAGTCATGACCGTGAGTGACAGCTCTCTCGGCCATGGGTCAGCCAAGCAGATATCAATCTGAATTCTGGGCTTCCAATCAAATATTCAGAAAAGGGCTCTGTACCCTTTGAAAGATGCAAAGTAAGCAGAATCTCAGCCTGGGAAGCAAACGTACCTCAGATCATTTAAACGGAATTTCTAACGAGGACGGGAGAGTCAGTGGTTCCAACAACTTTAATGAGTGAGTTTTAGGCAAAAGCACAGAAAACAAATAGGATGGAATATCAAAGTTGTCCTTGTAACATCCAATTCCTATGAATCTACTCACACCCTGAGACTATCTGTCTCAGCCTTTTAGCAATTATCAACTTCAAACTGTGTTGCCCTGCAGTATGAAAGGTTTTCATCAATTGGTAAGAATGTATATCCATGTCCTTATAGTCCTTATAAGTGTTTGTTTTTCTTTCATATCATCAGTTCAGAGACACTCAATGCAACACTAAGAAAACATGCTTGCCCAGTAGAAAGAGATCACATTTCTTCTTCCTTCCAAATCATTTCACCACTCTGTATTTACATTTCTGGTTCTTTGTTAAGTAGGTTTTAATCAGTGTCCTTTAAAACTTTGCTACACAAAGTATAATCCATAAACCAACAGCATCCACATCACATGGCAGCATGTCCGAAAACCAGATACTCCAGTCCTCCCCAGACCCACCCAACTAGGACTTGCACTCCCCAGGAGTCACACTGCAGTGAGAGACCTGCCTCAAGAGACGGTATGAGCCCTGACCAGTGCTTCTCAGTGGTTAGAGTGTCAGCCCACGCACACCGAAGGGTCTCGGATTGGATTCCCGAGCAAGGGCACATACACCTGGGTGCAGGTTCAATCCCCTGTCCCACTCGGGGTGCGTGCATGAGGCAACCAATCGATGTGTCTCTCTCACAGCAATGTTTCTCTCTCTTTTTCTCTCCCTCCCTCTCTTCCACTCTCTCTAAAAATCAATGGGGGGAAAAAACATCATTGGGTGAGGATTAACAACAACAACAAAATGATGGTGTGAATCTGACAACTCTGTAATCTACAGAAAAGCAAATACTTTTGCAGTTAAAACTCAAATACAACAGGACATCAGTGGGCATAAACAATGATACTGACACACAGCAGCACGCTTACTCAGTGCAGACCTGTTACAGGGCCTTGCACAGAGTAGCTCCAGACTCTTCACCACAGACAGGAGGTAGGTACCATCCTCCTCAGCTTGTAGATAATGTACAGAGGCCCAGAGAGCTTACATAACTTGGGCAAGACCACAAAGCAAACCAGCGGAAGAGGCAGGACTTGAACCAGGCAGTCTGACTTCAGAGGGCACGTTTCTAACCACTACACTGTACCCCTCCCAACAGTGTGCACCTGCACCAGGAGACCAAGCAGTTCATTCAGGGTCTCAAAGAAAGAGCCAGCTGCTTCAGGACCATCATTTCAGTCTCAGCAACACTTAGACGCAGAGGCCAGTTGAGCTGGACGCCACAAACTCTGATGGAACTCCCTCAGGGCTTATCTGAGGGAGGGGAGGCTCAGAGGGAATGTGTGAAACCCAATGGTTTTTTCAAAGGAGTGGAAAAGTGGAGGCCAGACTCCACTATACTTCCCACCATGCTCCCTTCCTCGCCTACACAGATTTCTAATGCTTTGGGGGGTTTGCTCTTCCAAAGATACCACACACACATTAGATAGCAAACACAGCTTTTTCCTTTCTCAACTTTCATTCACAATCTGAGACTATCCAGATAAGTTATTTGTATCCTATTTGAAACCTCCTCACTATAAAAGGTCTGAGGGGGAAGCCGTGCTTAGAAATCACACTTGAACAGCTCTAATACGGAGTACTGTAGCAATTTACCTTCCAGGTAGAACAGGAACCTTCAGATGGGATCGCCAATCAGTCCTCCAGCTTTTGAGCTTTAATTAAGGTAGAGTTTCAGTCTGGGCTCCAAATAGTCATTTACCTGCTCTGCTCCACCTACTACACCTACTACGTTACAGATGAAAGGAGAGTGGCAGTCTGGGCCCACATTATTGTGGCTGTGGGACTTGTGCCTCCTCATCTAAGATGCCTATTTTTAACCAAATGATGCTTTCTGCCAAAGGTTAGCATCCCACAGGGCTTCTCTCAGGCCCAGAAGGTTTGCAGAATGTGCGGCTGGGAGTTCCTGGGACAGACTTCAGAAGGCCAAAGGGGCTGAAAACTCTTCCTGTTTAAAGCACAACTTCTGTTGTAAAGGGCAGGAGACAACTTTCATTTGGAAGCCTGCCCCATCTGGTGGGAGGCAAGATACAATACACCATGCCCTTAAAATGCCACCTTCAGGGCCGACCCAGCAGTGGCTGTTCCATAACCTCCACGCCGGAGGGAGGAAGGGGTTCCAGACGCAATGAGCACAGATCAGTGTCCCTTTTGAAGCAAGTAGTGTAAACATAAATCACTTAGTAAATGAAATACCAGAGTGAGACATGGTGATTCCCAAAGATAAAAAACACAGAGCGGACCAAACAGTCCCATCTCCTCCCACTTCTCCCAGAGCTTATGTTCGGGGGCCCATGGGCTCGGGGGGAAGTAGCAGACCACAGCCTGGCAGTCAGAGCTCAAACAGCCCAAGCATCCACCCCGACGCCTCAGTCCTGGGGCACTTACCTTGCACTGCCCAGACACGCAGATGGCCGAGCCGTTCTGGTCGCAGGGGGTGCCATCAATGACCTTCTCAGCTTGGCGTACATAGAAGCGATAGCCCATTGCCTGGCAGTTCAACTCACACTTCCGATTGCCCTTTACTATAAAAAAACAACAAGCAGCATCTTTTTTTTTCCTGTATTTTTTATTGAGATAAAATTCACATTACATAAAATTAACCATTTTAACCAAAGTGTAAAACTCAGCGTTTTTTAGTATGTTCACAATATTGTTCAACCATTACCACTAATTCCAGAACATTTCCATCACCCCACCAATCTATTTTCTGTTTCTATGGATTTGCCTATGCTGGATGTTTTATAACCACACACTTTAAAATTGCATGAGTACTATTAGATCTCTCATATTTGATGGCAGAGGAAAGGCATTGCAGTCTGATCTGCTGGCATATAATAGAGATTTGATGCTGAGTGAGTGTTAGAAAGGAATTCTTAAAGAATCTCACCATGCAACTAGTAGATTCTACTTTTGACATCCTCCCATTCGTTGCTATAGTCATAATTACAATTTATATATCAACAATCATAGAGAGTACACAATTTTATTGTTCTGCTATTGTTTTAACTTAAACTCTATGCAGTTATACCACATTTATGTTCTTTTGGCTGGGGATTCCTACAATAATTCCTCCATGATGAGATATTTTAGTGATTTCCCCATTACCTTAGGTTGAAGTCCAAACTCCTAGGAAAGGAATAAAACATCTTTCAAATATAAATAGTCCTATTTCCAACTGTTCTCCCTTAAATCTATGTTCTGTACAAGTAATCACGTCCTCTGTCCAGCCACTGCTTCACTGCTCCTTCTGCCGCTGCCTCACTTGTTAGCACCGCATCTACTGTGTTTTAGTTCCCAGATCACCTCCTCCGGGAAGCTGCCCCTGGACCCTGATCTCACCTATACATCCACCCATCACAGACTGTTTTGACCTTTTCTGCTTCAGGGTTAACCAAGCTTGATTGAAGCATGGTCTTGAGGGACAACAGGGATGTGTCTGTCTTACTCACTTTTGTATCCTCAGCACTCAGTCCAGACCTGGGCACACAGAAAATGCTCAACAAATCCCTGAGGGCCCGGCCGGCATGGCTTGGTGGTTGAGTGTCAACCTATGAACCAGGAGGTCACGGTTCAATTCCTTGTCAGGGCACATGCCCGGGTTGCAGGCTCGATCCCCCAGCCAATCAATGATTCTCTCTCATCATTGATGTTTCTATCTCTCCCTCTCCCTTCCTCTCTGAAATCAGTAAAAATATGTTTAAAAAAAACAAAACACAAACAAATCTCTGAGGAATAAAAGGAGGGATGGATAAATGAATATTGGCTTTTCCCCCCTTTGTCTTTCTCTCTGTATTCACCTACCTCTGAGATCACTTCACACGAAGCCTGACACACAGTAGGTAGGTGCTCAATGAAGGCTAAATTAATTACCACTACAACTAATATCTCCAGAGCAGTTTAATTGCCTTCAAAATAAGACTGAGAAAAAATTTCAGGCAAGATATACATTCATATCTAAAAGAGACAGACAAGCCAAGTACACATTGATTTTTTTTAAAAACTGTTTTTGGAGATAAGAAAATGCTATGCTCAGGCATAGACAGCATGTTCCAGGGCCATGCCTCTGTCTGAAAATCTGATTACTGGATTGGGTAATACTGACTTTTTCCTACACAAGAAGATACATCATATTTTCCCCAGTGTGACTGCCTGATTATCATAGCAATGAACTTCCTTGTCCTCCACAGCCATTTAAACCGCTACCAGGAAATAACATGGAGCCTCCGGGTCCACAGGGGTTAGGGAAGACTGAATCTTCTATATACCCTAAGCTCTATCTCAGAAGTCAAGAGACCTGGTTTCTTACCCTGGCTGTCCAAAAGTTATAAGAGGTGACCTTGCAAAAAAAAATCACAGAATCAGGTACCTTTGGGAATTATCTAAAACTAAAATATAATTTTATATTAAAAACCAAACCACAATAGCCCTAAACCAGGGGTGGGCAACCCCTGGCATGCGTGCCAAACATGGCACGCTAGTAACTTTTGCTGGCACTCGAAACCCTCTCTTATAATCTTCCATTTACAATTTTTTTTCTTAATATCGACTTTTTTATTTTTCAGATAAATTCAGTGTAGGTGCATCTTAGATAAATAAATAATTTTACATAACAAGTTATCTTAAAGACCATAGACATGGATTGACGAGAGAGGGGAAGAGCAATTTCTATGCCTCTGCCTTAACTCTCCCTGCCTTCCTAGATCCGACCAGTGTTTTGCTTTCATCCACATACGCTTGTGAATCTTTGTTCTCAGTGATGAATTTTGTTAAGTCTCGTAATAGGAGTAGCCTGACGGATGAAAGTGGTAGCTCGTGCATATCTCTGAAGGTCATGAAATATAAACCTGATGTAAAATCTCTGTCATCAGTGATGCAGCAGCAAAAGTCCCACTGATAATATCAAATGGAGTCATAAAGTTTTCTGTCTATCAGTGTACATGTATACATTAAAAAATAAATGTATTTTTCATCATCATATACTGTGTTTTTGTCACTCGAATGAATTTTATTATTTCTTCAAGGTTCTTCACATACGTACACCTTAAGAGATATCAAGTAGGCATATCAAGTTCTCAAAAAATTAGGGTTGGCACGCAGAAGAATTTTGAGTCAGAGATTTTGCTGGTTTTGGCACACACTCACAAAAAGGTTGCCCACCCCTGCCCTAAACAAATGAAGTAACAGGTTGGAGGTAAAACTAGTCTCCTACAACTTGCTTTCTCATGTCTGCTATCTATATCCAGACCATGCTTCTTCTCTTCCCACTCCTCACTTTCTGAAGTGACAGCAGGAAGTATCCAGGTGACTGCATTTTAAGTAATAAGTGTCTGAAAGGCAACCTCATATGGGGCAAGGGTTTTGAGTTCTCACCTCTCTCTTGGCTTCCTCCCAACAACCTCTATCCTTTGCAGCCCAATTTTATTTCTCAATATTTACAACCATACCACAGAAGAACATTCTGAGAACAATAACAACAACAAAAATGGTTAAAGGTGAGATAATTGTGGCAGCATCTCCAAATGGCTACGTGAAAATAACCCAGAGGAATGGCCTTAAGTTTGGGCTCCTATCTGTGGCCCAAAGGAGACACTCAGTCCGACCCTCTGCCTAAGTGACTTAGTGCCCCTGCCTTCTCAGACTTGCAACAAGGGGACGGAGGACCCTAGGAGATAACAAAGTGTGCACAAGTGCCCCCCGAATGAAACTGCCCAGAACCTGTTGCCTTAGCAACACTCAACCAGTACTCCTCATAAAGTTACACAAGAACTGACTTCTCCAGACCCTGCACATACTCCCCAACCACTTTAACATTTCACATAAAACTACATTTGCAGGGCTTCAGTTTAAGGTTTTTCATGGAGTGTCACTTCATTCCCTCTTTTCCCTTGAATACAGTTATAATTCTGATGCCAGGAGCTGTTTCTCTAAGCATTTTTAAAAAATGATATCAGAGAGGAATAGAGAGAGATAGAAACATTGATCAGATGAGAGAGAATCACTGATCAGCTGCCTCCTGCAAGCCCCACACTGGGGATGGAGGCTGCAACCGGGCATGTGTCCTGACCAGGAATCGTGACCTCCTGATTCATAGGTCGATGCTCAACCTCTAAGCAAATTCTGCCATGGTTTTATTTTGTCATGGTTTTGTCATGGATAAAACAGTAGCATGGCCACAAGCTGGGTGCAATGGGAAAGAGCAAGTGGGCACATCCTTTTCCTCCCTGTTTATCTCCCTCTTATTCCTCTCTGTTCTCATCTGCTTCCTAAATGTTCTCCCCACCCGCAAGGGAGCACCTTTAACTTTCACACACTCAGGTCGTGATCCCCAGTGTGGGCCCAGGACCAGAGGCAGCAGCATCACCTGAAAGCCTGTTGAAAATACAAATTCTTGGGCCTCACCTCCAACTTCTAAATCGGAAGCTCTGGGGATGATGCTGGGTGACCTGCGTTTTAACAAACTCTCCAGGTGATTCTGGTGCTTAGTCAAGTTTGGGAATCACTGTCCCAAGAAAAACCAAGTAGTGAAAAGATTTGGAAATAGCTAATCATTCTTATTTTGAATCCATAATGTTCAAATTCCACGTCTAAATTTAAAAGATAATGTAAGCACCATCTTTAATTAACTTTAGGATATTGCCAAATATCTGGATCCCTGATAATAAAAAAGATCTCTGGTTATTTTTTTAAATGCTGGGGAATATACAAGAAAAGTCAGTTACTTAGAATAAAGTAGCTAACAGCTAAAGGGTTTCCCTCAAATAGAGATTAAATATTTAAACTACTCATTGAGCTCTGTTCTTTTGGAAAAACCACTGAGTAAAGACACTTTTTTTGTGATAAATACAAAGAAAATAGAAAAGGAGTGAACAGTTACAAAATTTTGGAAGGTGGAAGCAGAAAAACCCACGGTAATGACTCGGCAAACCCAACCAAACTAATCCTAGGCAGGAACTGAAGCACCAGAACTACCTAATGATACCTATATGATAGCATTTCTAAACACCAACTTTGGTATTAAAGGAGAATGCGGGCCTAAAAACAGAAATTGTAGGGGTGTTTAAGAGGCAGTTCAGAGGTCCCACTTTCCAGAATGGTTGACTAAAGCCTCTGAAAATGGACTTTGTCATAAAAGCAATGAGAACACTGGCAAAAAGCAGCTGAAGTGGCTACTAATAATAGACAAAATAGACTTTAAGACAAAAATTTTTATTAAAGACAAATAAGAGCATTTTATAATGATAAAGTGTCAATCTGTGTCAGGAAGCCAACACTAGAGGCCCAAAATACATGAAGCTAAATCTGACAGAAGTGAAAGGAGAACTAGATAATTTAAAGGTTGGAAATGTGGATACCACACTTCCAATAATGGATAGAACTAGACAGAAGATCAACAAAGAAATAGACTTAAAAAACACTATAAATCAATTATACCTAATAGACATAGATAGAACATGCCACCCAACAGTAGCACAATTCATATTCTTCTCAAGTACACATGAAACATTTTCCATAAGGGAACAAATGTTAGGTCATAAAACAAGCCTCAATAAATTCAAAAAAATGAAATCACACAAAATATGCTCACTAACCACAATGGAATGAAATTAGAAAATCAATTAAAAAACAAATTTGGGGATTTCAAAAAGATGTAAAAATTAAACAAAATACTTATAAATAACTGATCAGGGAAAAAAGCATAGAAAAATTAGAAAATACTTTGAGATTAATAAAATAAAAACACAACATCCCAACTTATGGGATGCAATTATATAAGTATTTAGATGGAAATTTATAGCTGTAAACACCTATGTTAAAAAAGATCTCAAATCAAATAACCTAATATGCCACCTTAAGTAGTGGGGGTACGGGGAGAGCAAATTAAACCCAAAGCCAAAGGAAGGAAGGAAACTGGGGTGTAAATAAATTAAACAGAGAAGGGACAGACAATAGAGAAAATCAATGAAACCAAAAGTTGGTTCTTTGAAAATATCAATAAAATTGACAAACTTTTATGTAGCCTGGACAAAAATAAAGGAGAGAAGACTAAAAATATTAAAATCAGGAATAAAGAGGAGACATTACTACCTATTTTATAGAAATAAAAAGGACATCTACCTAGGGTGATTAGTCAAGAAAAAGAGATAGTACACAGATTGAAAACAAAGAAATAAAACTACCTGCATTCACAGAGGACATGATTTTATATATAGAAAATCCAAACAATGCACCAAAAATTATTTAAATTAGTAAACAAGTTCATCAGGGTTAAAGGATATAAGATCAATATACAAAAATCAATTTTATCTCTATATGCTATCAATGAACAATCTGACAATAAAATTAAGAACACAATTCCATTTATGATGGCATCAAAAACAGTAAAATACTTAGAAATAAATTTAACAAAAAAGTTTAAGACATACACTGAAAACTACAAAACATTGTTGAAAGTAACTAAGAAAGATCTAAATAAATGGAAGCTATCCCATGTTCATGCATTGAGACTTAATATTGTTAGGATGGCAATACTCCCCCAAATTGATTTACAGATTGAATGCAATCCCAATCAAAATATCAGCTGGCTTTTAATATTGTAGAAATAGACAAGATGATCCTAAAACGTATATGGTAATACAAAGGACCAATAATAACCAGACAACCTTGAAAACGAAAAACAAAAACTAGAGGACTCATACTTCCTTATTTTTTAACAAAAACAGTGCGATATTATCATAAGGCTAGACATATAGATCAATGAATAGAACTGAGAGGCTGGAAATAAGCCTGTGTGTGTGTGTGTGTGTGTGTGTGTGTGTGTGTGTGTATACATATAGACATATACACTGAGTGGCCAGATTATTATGACCACCTGACGTTTGTAGGCAAATTAGCTGTACACTGCATCGTATGGGATATGGAAGCCAAAGGCCTGTTCGAACACCTTTGCTGTCTGCAGTTACCAAGATAAAACGTCTCCAATTCGCACAGGAACACAAAGATTGGACAGTCGAGCACTGGAAAAAAGTCATGTGGTCCGATGAATCACGTTTCCAGTTGCATCATGCAGATGGCAGAGTGAGAATCTGGCGGAAACAGCATGAAAGCATGCACCCAACATGCATGAGTACAACCCTTCAAGCTGATGAGGGCAGTGTTATGGTTTGGGGCATGTTTTCCTGGCATGATTTGGGCCCTTTAATTCGTGTGGAACAACATCTGAATAGTACAACATACCTAAGTATCATTGCTGATCAAGTTCATCCTATCATGTTGATGGCATATCCCAATGGAGATGGCTTCTTCCAACAAGACAATGCTCCATGCCACGGTGCTCGTATTGTGCAGGAGTGGTTTCAAGAACATGAGGGAGACTTTACCTTGCTTAGGTGGCCCCCACAATCACCAGATCTCAATCCAATTGAGCATTTGTGGGACGAAGTTAAAAGAGCCATCAGGCAGCTGGTTCCACAACCATCAGATCTCACAGAACTGGACAGTGCTATTCATCAGGCATGGTGTCAGATTCCTCGCATCACCTTTCAACATCTCATGGAGTCAATGCCAAGAAGAATCGCCACAGTATTGAAGGCAAAAGGTGGCCCAATGAAGTACTGATAGGGTGGTCATAATAATCTGGCCACTCAGAGTGTGTGTGTGTGTGTGTGTGTATAC
>NW_005871089.1:2125428-2129120 GCF_000147115.1 Myotis lucifugus | reverse complement strand
TATATATATATCCCACGTTCAAAGGCTGTTAAATTGTGTTGTTTACCCATATCTTCAGAAAAAAATCACTTCTACTGTCGTGGTAAACAACCTGCTTCCCTATTTGTAATGGTCTGGCCCTCTAGCAACTTCAGTGTGAAATTATAGCTAATTTGCCTACAAACGTCAGGTGGGCATAATAATCTGGCCACTCAGTGTATGCATGCAAAGCTTGGACTAAATAATAAAAGTTAATTTTAAAAAGAACGTAAAAAATTACCCCAACAGCTCAGGTTCTCAAAAATGGAATCTTTCTGCACAGTTATTGTCCATGGTTGGTTCCTCCCATTTCTATTCAAAATTAACAAAAAGGGTAACAACTCCTTGTCTTTTCAGGAACTTTGCGTGAGAGAATGAAATGTTGCTCAAGTGTGCAGGTTCTAGATTTTAGCTAGCCTGTTACCACCTACCACTCTCAGAAGGATGGAAGGGGCCAAAAGTGGCAGGAAAGGAGCTTCAAGCTTTTCCCAGGCTGCACATTCTCCAGCCTTCATTTAAGGAGGGAGAAAGCGTCCGGTAAGAAGAGAGAAGAGATTCTGTGAATAAATATGCAAGGCTTTTGAATACTTGGAGAAAGGATAACATCTGTGCTTATTTTTGGATCCGTTCAACTTCACAGGTTCACTCCAAGTTTAGCGCCAGCCCTCATTTCCTAGAGTCAAGTTCCATGTTTTTGGTAGAATATACTATAACCCTTTTCAAAAAAGCAGCCTCATAAACACAGCTCATAAAACTCCGCCGTGGCAGGGTGCTTACCCAACACATGCTGATGAGTGAAATGTAAAGAAATTTAAAAAATGTGGATGCAATGTCTTAAGAGCATATGCAGGGTTTAAGTAACGTAAAAAGGGGGTTGCCCAAAGCCCAAGCAGTGGGCATGGAGCTGGCAGCATTTGGTTTGCAGCATTTGGTCAGAGTGAATAAAATAGTCCAGGGGTGGTGGAGCCAGAGCAGCGCTGGGCTTGACCTCGGTGGCTGCATTGTCTGTGTGGTGTACCTCCTATTTAAGACAAAGGGCCCGCCTGCCCTTGAACTCCACATTCTGGACTGGATGCTGATGATTACTAGTTAAACTGCTTTTCCCCAGACTGCATTTTCCAGG
This sequence comes from Myotis lucifugus, assembly GCF_000147115.1. Classification (NCBI taxonomy): domain Eukaryota; kingdom Metazoa; phylum Chordata; class Mammalia; order Chiroptera; family Vespertilionidae; genus Myotis; species Myotis lucifugus. Next base: position 2,127,979 of record NW_005871089.1, on the reverse strand, counting down.
ACAAAGATATGGAAAATAAAATGAGGAGAATGCTTGCTTCTGAGAGCCCAGACTGCTCTGGAATATGAAAACTATTCTGAAAAAGTACGAACAGGGGCGAGACTATCTAATTCTAGCCTTTCCTGTTCTAAAAAGGAAATTGTATTGGCCACATTCCATTATTAAAACTTAAATGCAAAACCATATAAGTTATCAATTGCCTAAAATCCTAGCCTTCTATCCAACACTCGCAACTGTGTAATTAACATGTAGTCAGATGCAGCACCCTACTGAATCCTACTTCACTGACAGTCTCAACAGGCTGGGGGATCTGGATGAGAAACCATGGACAAAATGTCTTTAAAAAAACCCTGAAAATTCATTGGCTCAGTGTTCCAGAGATATTAAGTTCCTCTTAGCACTGCTCACACTTAAACACAGTTCTATTCTGTAACACTCTAATGCAGTGGTTCTCAAACTTTAATGTCCTCAGAACCACCTGGTGGTCTTCTGAGAACAGAGACTGACGGACTCCACCCCTAGAGAGTCTGCTTCATAGGGCTGGGGTGGAGCCCTGAGTCTGCATTTCCAACAAGGTTCCAGGTGATGCCAAAGCTACTGGTCCAGGAACCAACCTTTGAGAACCACTGCTTAATTGAAACAGGATGGAGAAAGGAGACCTACCCAGCAACCAGACCTCTAGCTGACACCTGGGAATGTATCACCAAAGCTGACATAAAACATGATTTTTGGCTAACTAAATAAAAGTTTACAGACTCCCTGGATCAGAGTGCAGCCTCATCTGTGTGTAACTACAATCTCATAGGGAAGACAGGTGTTAATTAAGTATTCACACAAAGAAATAGGAAATTTTAACCGTGAAGGATAAGTAGGAGTTTACTGTGTGAAGGGGAGGGGAGGAGAGCAGAGCACTCAAGGCAGAGGAATACCAAAGGCCACACACAAAGGCCAGGAACGTGCCCATCAAGAGGCTAAGAGACATTCCGCATGGCTGAAGTACAGAGTGGGGGAGAGGATATGAGATGAGGCTGCAGAGTCAGCCAGCAGCCCAGATCAGGCATGACCACTGTTCTTGTGGAAAGAATGAGCGTATCTGTCTAGAGCTCTATGGAGTGCCGCAGCTTGCATTCCTCGTACTTTTCTGGAGAGCAGAACATGGAACAACCACAATTTCCCATCTGGAGAAAGTTCCTAGACATGTAGTTTCATGGGAATTGGCTAAGCCAACTTTATCCAAGTTACCCAACCTTTTCCTGCAATGTTTCTTTTTTCTCTCACATCAACACAGTAAATCTAAGCTGGAAACATTTCTGGAAACAAACACTGTTCTGGAAAAACACAGTGCAGTTCAAAACCCTTCAAGCTGTGTGACATGTAGTGTTACATCCTAAAATTTTACATTTACTAAAAAATGAGTGGTTCTGCCAGTAGAAAGCCAGCTTGGCCAACGGTTAGGAAAGCAGCTTGACAGCTTCAATAGACACAGAGCCATAACCGGCTCTCACGGCTGGGAAAACAGGTCTCTCTCGAGCAAATGTGGACTTATTAAAATGTGGAATACATACACATCCTCCAGAAAAATGACATGGCTGGGCTTTTTGGTCAAGGACTGAGATTGTTGAAAGCTCTGAGAAAAAAGTGGGGGAGGGAACTCTGGTACAAGTATCATGTAAAGTAAAAGTCTCAGAAGACAGAGAAATTCAGAGGCAGAGGACGCAGTATCCACTCTATAGGCGATAACCAGAGGAGGCTGGTTTACTTCCCATCTCCTGCTTTTACCATCTTAAATTATACATCTACTAGAGGCCCGGTGCACGAAATTCATGCACTCGGGGAGGGGGGGGTCCCTCGGCCCTGCCTGCACCCTCTCGCAGTCTGGGAGCCCTTAGGGGATGTTCGACTGACAGTTTAGGCCCACTCCCCACTGTGAGTCGGACATCCTTGGCGCTGCCATGAAGGCAGAAGAGGCTGTGAGCCCGGCTTCTGGCTGAGCGACGCTCCCCCTGTGGGAGTGCACCAACCACAAGGGGGCAGCTCCTGCGTTAAGCATCTGCCCCCTGGTGGTCAGTGCATGTCATAGCGACCGGTCATTTTGCCGTTTGGTCGATTTGCATATTAGCCTTTTATTATGTAGGACTAGAGGCCCAGTGCACAAAAATTTGTGCACTTGGCGGGGGGGTGGGAGCGTCCCTCAGCCCGGCCTGTGCCCTCTCGCAGTCTGGGACCCCTCGGGGAATGACCACCTGCTGGCTTAGGCCTGCTCCCGGGGGGATTGGACCTAAGCTGGCAATCAGACATCCCTCTGGCAGCCCGGGAGCCCTTGGGGGATGTCCACTTGCCAGCGGGGAGCAGGCCTTAGGTGCAGTCGGACATCCTTAGTGCTGCTGAGGAGGCGGGAGAGGCTCCCACCACCACCGCTGTACTGGTAGCCATCAGCCTGGCTTGTGGCTGAGCAGAGCTCCCCCTGTGAAGAGCGCACTGACCACCAGGGGGAAGCTCCTGCATTGAGCATCTGCCCCCTGTGTCAGTGTGTGTCATAGTGACCAGTCAT
>NW_005871089.1:2002474-2125328 GCF_000147115.1 Myotis lucifugus | reverse complement strand
GTTATGCAAAAACTATTTAGTTTAATGTAATTTCATTTGTTGGTTGTTGTTTTTTGTTCCCTTGGTTGAGAAGATATATCCAACAAAAATGCTAAGAGTGATATCAAAGTGTTTGCTGCCTGTATTTTATTCTATGAGTTTTATGGTTTAACTAGAGGCCTGGTGCACAAAAATTTGTGCACTCAGTTGGGGGGGGTCCCTCAGCCTGGCCTGTGCCCTCTTGCAGTCTGGGACCCCTCGGGGAATGACCACCTGCTGGCTTAGGCCTGCTCCCTGGGGGATTGGGCCTAAGCTGGCAATCAGACATCCCTCTGGCAGTCCGGGAGCCCTTGGGGGGATGTCCACTTGCCAGCAGGGAGCAGGCCTAAACTGCAGTTGGACATCCTTAGTGCTGCTGAGGAGGCAGGAGAGGCTCCCACCACCACCACTGTACTGGCAGCCATCAGCCTGGCTTGTGGCTGAGCAGAGCTCCTCCCATGTGAGAGCGCCCTGACCACCAGAGGGCAGCTCCTGCATTGAGCGTCTGCCCCCTGGTGGTCAGTGACTGGTCATAGTGACCAGTCATTTCCCAGTCTTTCTGCTGTTAGGGTCAATTTGCATATTACCCTTTTATTATATAGGATAGAGGCCTGGTGCATGGGTGGGGGCCGGCTGGTTTGCCCTGAAGGGTGTCCCGGATCAGGGTGGGGGTCCCACTGGGGTGCCTGGCCAGCCTGGGTGAGGGGCTGATGGGTGTTTGCAGGCTGGTCACACCCCCTTCAGGGTGGGGCTCCCCACTGGGGTGTCTGGCCAGCCTGGGTGAGGAGCTGATGGCTGTTTTCAGGCTGGCCACACCCCCTTTAGGGTTGGGGGTCCCCACTGGGGTGCCTGGCCAGTCTGGGTGAGAGGCTGAGGGCCGTTTTCAGGCTGGCCAAGCCCCCTGGCAACAGAAGCTCCCAGCCTCTCCTTTTTTCCTTTTTATTTTTATTCTGGGATTTATTTAACTTCTATAATTGAAACTTTGCTGCCTTCAGTGGAGCTCAGAGCCCCACGGCAGGCGGGAAGCTTGGCTTCCTGCTCGCTCCAGCTCAGTGGCCACGGCCAGCTGAAAGCAAGTATCTGGGGTTTATTTATCTTCTATAATTGAAACTTTGTTGTCTTCAGTGGAGCTCAGAGCCGGTCGGGAAGCTTGGCTTCCTTCATCACTGGAGCAACCAAGCCTCCTGCTTGCTCCAGCTCCATGGCTTCCAGCCGCCATCTTGGTTGAGTTAATTTGCATATAGCCATTCTGATTGGCTGGTGGGAGTGGCTTAAGGCATAGCGAAGGTACGGTCAATTTGCATGTTTGTGTTTTATTAGATTAGATATTTATTTATAAATGTGTGGATATGTATGTGTGTATATGTGGCTATGTTTGCATATGTGAGTGTTATGCATATAAATGTGGATGGAGGAACACATGTGTGTATATACACATGCATGTATGTGTGTTATGCACATGTGTATATATGTGTATTTATTTATATGTGCATTTTATGTGTAAGTATGTACATGCCTGCATGTGTATGTACAATCATGTGTGTGTGTCTTCCAGTCTGTTGGCACCCGGCCAGAGCAATCAACAGTGATTAGAACACAATATAGGCTGGTCCAAAGTTGGAAAAATTTACTGCATGAATGTGTGGGCAGACGCAGCAGGTCCACATATCTGAAAACCCAGCAGTGGTTCCAACAAAGGCACTAGCTCTCTTCTAAACATTTAAGAGCAGACATGGTAAGACTGGAAAAAGAAACTTTCAGCAGGAAGAAAGTTTTGATGGCCTCAGGAAAAGAAGTTTTTTAGTATGACAAATTCTCAGAATTTAGGGAAAGCTTCAGCTAACCTTGTCTCAACTTTTTAAAAAATCCTAACCTGCGGATATGTTTACAGAGAGGAAGGGAGGGAAAGAGAGAGAGAGTGAGAAACATTGATATGAGAGAGAAACATCTATCGGTTGCCTCCCATAATGCTCTGACCAGGGATTGAACCCACAACCTAGGTATGTACCCTGTTTGGGAATCGAACTCACAACCTTTTGGTGTACAGGATGGCACTCCAACCAACTGAGCCACCAGCCAGGGCTTGTCTCAACTTTTGACTGCAGGATAATATGGAATAAAAGGAATTGGGCAATGCCTCTGTTTCACCTGAGTGTCTGGGACCTGCTTGTGCTCAGCACACACTTTGTGCGTGGGAGGCAATGGAGCTCAGTGGGCATTTCTTGACTTGATGTCCTCTGCCATCCCCTCACTGTGTCCTTAGCAGCCCATGGAGGGCTCATGGACTCGGCCTCCCCTTTGGGGATTTAATAAAACCTCTGAAGAATGACTTTCATCATGTTAGCACTCTTCTCACAGCCATCCTGAGTTCCTTCCTGTCCTCAGAACATCTAACCTAAGATAGCTTTCAAGGACAGTGTTCTCTACAATTGGATCTTTAACTCTTAACTACTCAAGTGCTTTCTTCACTGTTCTGGAAATACGCCATGGGCATTCTCACTTCTATGGCTCTATTTCTTTTGTTCACCCATCCAGAATGTCCTTGAGATTTCAATCTGCTGACATGAACCTCAGCATGTGTTTATGGAATATTCAAACATAAAAATCGTGGCAGGTTAGCCTCCCCAGGAATATGGAACAGAGATATTGACTCTGTCTAGGGCAGTGATGGCGAACCTATGACACGCGTGTCAGAGGTGACACGCGAACTCATTTTTTTTGGTTGATTTTTCTTTGTTAAATGGCATTTAAATATATAAAATAAATATCAAAAATATAAATCTTTGTTTTACTATGGTTGCAAATATCAAAAAATTTCTATATGTGACACGGCACCAGAGTTAAGTTAGGGTTTTTCAAAATGCTGACACGCTGAGCTCAAAAGGTTCGCCATCACTGGTCTAGCGTATCAGGAAAGGCTTTACTGAGGAAGAGACTTATGAACTGAAATCTGAAGGATGACTTACTGCTATGAGAGAGGAGAGAGAGAGGAGAGAGAGGAGAGAGGAGAGAGAGGGAAGCCGACTCAAGCACAGGTACCAGACTATATGAAAGGCCCTGTGGCAGGAGGAGTGGAACGGCAGCCAGTGTGGCTGGACAGTACACAACAAAACAGCCTGGAAAGGAGTCAGCATGGATAGGTGGCCTTTCTTTAAGTCCAGTTTTCACGATCTCTCTGGATTAGGGATGCCAGATAAAATGCAGGATGCCTACTTAAATTTCTCATATATTTCATGAGACATACTTACTGGTACACTAAAAATTATCTGTTTCCCTGATGTTGAAATTTAACTGGGCATTCTTTATTTTTATTTGCTAGAAACTTGGATACAACCAAAGGACATATTTTTCTACATAACTCATTTGTATTTTTAATCACAATGGGTCTTTTTTTTAGTTGTCTTGATGTCTTTTAGTCTCCGATTACCTAAATCAGAGAACCTTAAAACAGGGACAGTCCTTCTAAAAATCAGCTGGCCCAACCTTCTAACTCCACAGACAAGAGCAGGAGGCTTAGAAAGGCACCTGGAGCCACACCAGGTCACAGAGAGATCCCACTGGGGTTTCTTTCATGCCTCCCTGCAGGACCTAGGACAGAGGTGAGCAGATTAATCAATTGCTCTGTTGAATTAACAAGCTCATTTGCATGCCTCTGTAAGAAGGGAATGAACAGATACAATCCCAGACAGCCAGGAGCTTTCCAAACAAAATAAACAGCAAGCCAGACAGAGAAGGGGCCATTTGCACATGCACAAACACAGGGACAGACACAAAGGACCCTAGCAAGTGGCTGCTTTGACCAGCTGGACTCCAGTCTTTTCCTGGGGATTCTACAAGAGCCGGGAACCAAGGCTTTCCTCCTCGGTGGCTCGGTGAATTACTCCTGCACGGTGGTGCACTGGATTTACAGGGCAACTGTAGACAGTGATCATTTTTAGCTAAAGAGAGAAATTGTGAGCCTGAAGAGACACACCAGCCGGCTTCATTTGTCCCTTTCAGGCTCTCGTTATTTGCTAAGAGACTTTCTTCAGGTCCTCTCTGCAGGCAGAACACGTTCTGTCCAAATATGCACAACCACCAAGAGAAAAAGGCAGGGCGGCCCCTCCACTGCTGTTTACGGAATGAAGGCAGCCCTCCACATTCAACTGGATGAATGCAGGGGATAATCCCTTCGAGTCAGCTTGGCTTTCTTTCCTCCAGGGGACTTTAAAAGATGTCAATCTATCCCAATCACAATCAAATGCAAGCATCTCACTTCCCCAAGACAAGCAAGGATTTGGACAAATGAGAGAGGAGAAACTGAGGTTTCCTTGTTGTGGCGTGAAAAGGGAATTCAGCAGCCCCAGATCGTCCTAGAGGAAGCACTGGGAAGGATGTTCTTGCTGTGGCCACACAAAGTGGGGCATGAGCTCATCATGCCAAAACCTAATTGAAACCTCAGGCTGAAACCGTGTTTTGTGGTATTTGAGGGAAATGATGCACAAAGACAAAAAGGAAACACAAAGGATGTGTACAGAAGCAGCGTGAAAAGCAGCCCACTTCTTGACTGTGGGATAATTTGGATGGTGGCCATGGAGTTAAATGAGGTACAGCCTTCCCCTCAATCTCGCTGTGATCCAAAGCCATTTTGAAAAATGCTGCTGCCAATATTATGGTTCCATAGCCAAGGTCTTCAGGGCTCATTGGGACCTTCAAAATGCAATTATATTCAAAGAAATGCAGCAAAAAGATGTGGTTAGGCCTGTAGACAAAACTACCTGGCATTCGAGAAACTACTGAAACGCATGGTAAAGAGAGAGAGAGAGAGCATGGTTTTCGCATGTACTTACCTGGATTTGCAGCTGAGTTCTGCCACTTACTAAACTTGTGTTATTGGACAAATATGTCTATGAACCTTGCTCTTCTTATCTGTTAAAATGGATATGTCAGTGCTTATGTCACAGGCTTGTCTGAGAATCAAATAATAGAATGTTTGTAAAAGCACAGGTGCTCAGTAGATGTTCACTTCCTTTTGTATCCCCTGAAAGTAGATACACAGGGAACTAGTGGAATGTCTGGGTTTGGAAGCTTTATAAGAATTGCAGACATGGAAATACCTGCCTTTATCAAAATGTGGCAACTGTTGGCATTAAAAAAAAAAAGGTGGTAGACCCAGTCGGCTCAAGGCTTTATTAAAAGTACCCCCTAGCCCGTAGGCAGCTGATTTTAGGCTGCCCCCAAAGCCCTTCTGAGCTGCCTGTTCTTTTAATTTTCTTTGATAATTGTCACAGAAGCATGGCCAAGTTAAAGTATGCCTGGAAGAAGGTTAGAGAGAGCGGCTGCACGGCTTTTTGGCTGCACGTCAGGACTCCAGCTGCTCAGTAGCCAAACCTTGGGAATGCTGTTCAGGATCTCATTATTCTATTTTCTTTCTCTTAATGGTTCTTGCAAATAGCCACCTGCAAAGTCTTTGTAGAGAAATGGTTTTAATTTTCCTTCTTCTGAGAGTCTCCAGTGTTCTGAGGGCCATAGTCTCCTGCAGTCAACTGTCATCCACTGACAAACACCAGTGTTAGTGAGGGACTCACTTTTCTTTTCCTTCAGCGAAAGTCCCCAGCAGCCAGCACACTCAGCCTCCATGAACTGGGCTAAGGCCCTACACCCCAGCCCCGCCCCAGCAGTGCAGAGCCACAGCCAGTCAGCCTCTGTGCTACTGGCTCTTTTCCTGGACGCAGTTCCCTGCACCACCTTGACTGTGTAGCCAGAGTCTGATGCTCTGGTTTCATCTGGATGATTTAGGCATCCATAATTACCTAAAAAACTGGGGGAGAGGGCTGGAAAAATAGAGACTTCTCTTTAAATGTCAATATTTTTTTAGATGAAAGAATGTGATCTTTCTGAATAAACCAGATTATTACCATTTTCCTTCCCACTGTACTATGCAGATCAGGCTCCAAAAGAAATTCCTGGATGATAAAATATGTAAACTACTCCTCAGGGCAAAGTTCTGACAAAAGGGCAAGCACAAGTATAGACCAAAGACATTCGAATTTTTTCTGTGAGTTTAGAGTGCTGGAAGCCAGGGGAAGATTATGTGACAGGGTAGATACAGGAAGATATAAGAGTTAAAATTGAATTTAACCTTGTAGACCTATGTAAAGGAAAGTTAAACTTTCCATAGCTTGTCTATACAATCCAGAAATCTTCCAATAGTTCTATCCATATTTTTAAGTCCTCCCTAATGATTCCCCCACTCTCTTTGTCCAGTTAAGGCCATACAAAGAGTTCACCAAAAACAGATATCCCATGAAAATCAAACTAGATAACATAACAGAGAGGAAATGTAATATAAGCCCTCTTAAACCTTCGACCTACACTCCATTGGGCCCATCCTATTTGATTTTTGTAACCAGGTGTATAGCAGCAAATGGTAGCATTTTCTGATTTGCATCTTCTTACCTGAAAAGGCAGGGATTACTTAGTATATTGTTGTTCATTCTGTTTTATTATTTCACCTTTAAAAAAGGACCCACCCAATATCTCCCACCTGTTAGGATGGCTACCATCAAAAGAACATAAAATAACAAGTCTCAGTGAGGACTGAAGAAACAGAAACCCTCATGCACTGTTAGTGGGAATGTAAAATAGTGCAGTCACTATGGAAAACAGTATGCAACCACTCAACAAATTAAAACAGGAGCACCATATGATCCAGCAATTCCACTTTTGAGTATATACCCAAATAATTGAAAGCAGGATCTTGAAGGGTTATTTGTACACCATGTTCATAGCAGCATTAGTCACAAGAGCCAAAAAGTAGAAGCAACCCAAGTGTCCACTGGCAGATGAACGGACAAACAAAACGTGGTTGTACATACAATGCAATATTATTCAGCCTTGAGGAGGAAGGAATAGTCTGACACATGCTACATGGTGAGCCTCGAGGACATGGTGCTGTGTGAAATAAGCCAGTTACAACAAAACCCTGTATGACTCTACTTACAGGAGGTACTTAGTCAAATTCACAGAGACAGAGAATAGAGTGACGTTGCCAGGGGGCATGGGTTGGGGGATGGGGAGTTGTTTAGTAGAAACAAAGTTTCACTTTTGCAAGATGAAAAGAATTCTGGAGATTGATTGCACAACAATGTGAATGCACTTACTACTGTACACTTAAAAATAGGTAAGGTGGTAAATTTTATGTTACGTATATTTTACCATAATTTTTAAAAAAATGGAGTCAATATGCAAGAATCTATAAAAATCATAAAATCAAAAACGCTGCCCTTCCCTTATTATATTTCAAGGAATCAAATTGACACTAATAAAACAATCACTAAAATTGGTGGCCAGATTCCAGTTGCTGGAATGATCTCCTACCAGAACACCCTGCCCTACAGTGATCTGCTTTCTGGTTTCTATCCTCCTCCTCTTCATTTGAAGCCAGGCCCACAGGAAGAGCTGAACAACAAAAATCCTTTCAGAAGGGAACACATTCTTGGGGTGGGGGGTGGGGGGTGGGGGGGAGGGGGGTGGAATCAGCGGTCCTCTGCAAACAAAAATGGCATTGCTGACCCCAAAACAATCAAGCATGGGCTACAGTTCCCCATTACCTGGGCTACATGTCCATGGCTTCATCTTCATTCTCCTACTACTAGTATATAGTGTCTGGATTGTGGCGGTGTCAGGTACTCTGTATGGGTTTGGTGAGCAAATTAATGAATCACAGAAAAGCTAAAGGGAGTGAACCAAGCAGTTCTACAGAAGAGATGTAGGAAGCCCTCAAGAGTGTTAAAATGCAAATTGATTGCTTCTTTCTGGACAAATTTAAGGGATGATGTATGTGAAATGAGTTCAAGTAAGTTCTTACTAGTCTCAGGCTTTAGCTGAGAATGTGTGACCCTGAGTGCGGTTTTGATTTGTCTTCTGTGTATGTAAACCACAAAAGCCGTGAACTGCCAATGGCCAATAATGAATGCCTCTGCCTCTCCCAGGAGAGATTAAACAGCTCTGGGCTGAGAAAAAAAAAAAAAGACAAGATCAAAAGAAGATCCAGACATCCCTGGCTGGCAGGCAGCAAGAGGTCCCCTGGCCAAGGGAGGGTAACCTTTGGGTGAACTTGAAGGAATGTGGAAAAGGGGTCTGGGCTGGAGAAGAAAATCTCCAAGATGCTTCTCCTAAGCTGTGCTGACCAGGATTCTGAGCTACACGCCTGAAATTCCCTGTTAAGTCTTTGCTGTATATGCTTAGACTTTTTTTTTTTTTTAAGAAAAGAGTTCTTTCTTTTTAATGATAGCACATAACATCAGTTCAGGGTGAAAGTAGTATGTTTGAGTGATTGACAGGTCCAATGCTTTCAGGAAAATAAGGCAGATTTCAGGCAACATAATTCATATCCACTGACCCGCTTGGAATTTACTCTCAGACCAAATTCTAAAAGTAGAGTAGAACATATTACAGTTTTCCTAAAAATGTGTTTGAATGAATTTTGAGTTCTTTTTAAAAACTCAGTAGAAAGCATTGGGGGAGATAAAACAAAGTCTATTTACACTTAGCGCCATGTTGTCTACCTATGACTAACCCTATATAGGCCCAGCTTCATGGGTACCACTTCCTTGGTTTGGAGACAATCACCCACCACATCCTGAGCAGATCTAAAAAAATATTTCTCTAACACCTGTGATCACCCAGACAACTTTGTCCATCAAAAAGATCTGTTTCTATAGCCACTAAGGCAGGGTTTTTGTTTTGTTTTGTTTTTAAATGTTAATGAGTTACGTCTAGCAGCTAGCTTTCAATAAACAGCTTTTACTAGTAAAGTCTTCAAACAGTGAAAAAGCATCGGGCCCAAGTCATCAGAAGCCTAAAACAAAACCCAAGCAAGCTATGAAAACAAATGACCCCAATGCTTGTCCAGGGCTGCAAGGGAATCTCTAGGGACCAGGAAAAAGGAAGGCAACAAAAACACAAACAAAAAGCCCTGAAACCTAGACTCCTAAAGTAGCAAGTACTGTAATGCAAATGCATGTTGATCAGAAGGCACACAGAACCCTTTTCTGCCTATGGTTTCCAAACACAAAGCTTAGAAACAAAGTGGTTGTTTTTTTAAAAAATTCTCACAAAGCCTGGAGGAAACAGCTGGCTAAGACTTTCAATCATTTAAAAAGCGAACCCTCTGAATTAGGAACCTAGGTGACGCCTGTACTTTCGTTAAACGAGTTATTTACATAAAGATCAGAGTGGACATATTTTAGGGGTCCTCTCTGTTTCTCCCTTCTAAGAAACAAACCATATTGTTCTGGAACGTGGGGAGTCTGCCCCCACCGCTAAACTTCTCTTTCACGTGGTAACATCTCCATCTGCTGGAAAGTTAGATGCCTGCATTAAAGGCAGATAATGTTAGTTTTATTTTCCTATACATCTAGATCAATGTTACATCCCCATTTTCTCATTCATATGCATTGCCATTTTATTTAAAACATCTGCCTTTTCCCCTTATTTCCTTGTTTCTACTAAACAACTCCCCAAACCCCAATGGTTTTTATTTCTAAGTCATTTGCAGCACCTTCCCTCCAGCCCTGCTCAGCCCTCCCCACAGGTTGGGCAGGTCCCCCTCAGTGCTTCTTAATAACTGTACAACCTTAGGCCAATCCCGAAACCCCTCTCCGAATCTTGTTTACCTGGAGGTCAGGGGTTCCTGTCCCCCTCAGGCTGGCATTCCTTTGAACTAGGATCTGAGCTGTTCACAGCACAAGCTCCTTTATTTGCCAGAGCAAACTATTATGCCTGTTTGTCTTTGATTTTAAAAATAAATAAAGCCACACACATTTGGGCAGCAAGGACAATGCTGTGCTTGCCACTCTACTGTTCTGGTGCCTCCAAGTTTCCTGCTTCCAGTGTGCTGGCCTTTACCCCCCCTTGGCCCGGCACCCACCCAGTGAACAGCCCAGGAAATACAATGGCATACTGGACATGCACACAACTTCTCCATCCTTCCTGTCTATTCATGAGCTCCTGCAGCATCACTTTCCTCTTCTTTCTTTGGAGGTCAGTCACCATTCTGCCATTCCTTTCTTTAAAGTAAACCAATGTGCAATTCTACTTGTACAGTATTGCTTCCTGGTGTTAAACTCACAGTATGAACCTGAGCAGCCTTGGGGCCTCGTCTCTTCATCTGTACAGCAAGGAGGTTGGGATGATCTCTTAAGGCCATGCTATGTATGATGGTCAGAAGAAAAAGAGACCAGACAAGTGAAGAAGCCATCTCCTTCTGTAGCCTCTCAAAGACAACAAATCCCACAGAGCCAGAGGTGGGCAAGGAAGTAAAGCTAGGCTCATCCTGTCCTCCTCTCAGGACTGGAGAGGGCTGGTGAATGACATGCTAGGTATGAGAACACCTGACTTTAAGAAAATAGTAGTCAGATAAGTCTAAGACAGCAAATCCTCCTCCATTTTTCCCTAAGAGAACTTAGAACTGTAGAGATGAACAGGCAGGCCTTGCCTTGTCCTCCAGAACCATCAGCTAAAACATACCCCGAGAATGAGAAAATGAGAAAAGCTAAACAAAAACTCCTCTCTTTCTCTGTCTGTCTCTCTCTACAGCTGCCTAATTCAGGGGTAGAAGCTTTTGATCTCAACAACTGGTTTAAAACAAGTTACCTTCTTCTGCCTAGGAGAATTAGGTTCATTAAGCAGTGACTCACAAGAGTAAAAGGTCCGTTAAAATGATACATTAATTATGGCTAATATTTAAGCTCATTCCATTAAAAGCAAAAGCATAATGGACTGAGTTTGGGCCCCCAGCACATTATATGATTACCACATATTGTTGTTTCCCTACTTGTGCTCCCACTTAGATTCTGAGTTCCTTGAGGTTGATGGAACCTTCTCTTCATTATGTAACCTGGACAGAGATCCTCTCACACACAGGTATTTGTTTTCAAAAAATGCTTATTATTTTGAAATGGATTGGACTGACCAGAGCCCATTCTATGATCCACACGCGGAGAGAAGATTGCTGGTGATCTATTCGCCAAAGCGCTGGCCCCTCATTCATCTGGTGGGAACTCTCCAGCTCTCTTTCTTGGGCTTTGCAAGAAGTGGAAATGGTGCCCCTTCCTTTTCTACTTTATTTCCACCTGACAGAAAACTGTCACAATGTATTGATATTGTTAAAGCCACTTTAATGCCATCTCTAGGAAAGTTGTCATAGTAAATATGCAAATCACTCATGTTTAGAATCAACACAGTCATAATAAAACTATAAAAAAAACTAATAAAGAAAACTACAATGTAAATGTTGCCCCCTTAGAGGAAGTAACCTGTACAGTGAACAGCCTGAACAGCTGTGCAAGGCAGACGATTTCTTTGGGGCATTTATGTGACTAGCCTTGAGAAACTGAGCCTCGGAGTTGGTGGCAAACGGTAGAACAATTAATGTTTTGCTACTCGTGTGAGCTTTCAGAAGAGTCACTGATAGAAAGAGGTGGGAGTGTGTGTGTGTGGGGGGGGGGAGTACGTGGGCATGTGCCAGGAGGTTGAGAAGGGGCAGGGAGGTGATCACAACTTAGATCACAAGGATTCTAAAGAATGACTTCACTCCATCATAAAATTCCCAGGCCCAGCAGATTTGTCCTGTAAACTTGTCTACAAAAGGATTTCCCTGTAGACAACCTGTTAATTTAGGTATCAAACAGCTGTCCTGATATATAATGGCCCACAGCACTCTGGGTGTTGTCCATAAACACACAGGTACATTCATCAGGGCTGTCTCCTTTCCCGTCCTCTCTGCAGCATTAAAGCTGCAGACACCACCGCTCCCTCAGTGCTCTCTTGTCCCTTCACGTCCCTGCCACTGCATCCTCCTGGTTGCCCTACTCATAGGCTGTCCCTTGCCTGGTTCTCCTGCTACCCCTGATGCAGGCATTCTCCAAGGGTCATGCCTCAGAGTCTGAAGCTCCTTTACTCTCGCTTTTGTGGCCATCTCCTGGGAGAGGGAACACCCACATTCCTATTCATCCCAGCCCCAAACCCCAAATGTGGTCCTGGGTCTCCAAATGCCTGCTCAGCAGTCCCACCTGAATACTGTGTTTTATCACTCAAGTCAAGGGTTCAGCTTCCTCCCAAACCCCTTCTGCTCCGCTGGCCTTCCCTTTATGTCAGCGCTGTCATTATTCCAGTCACAGAGCTTCAAATTAGTGTCTGTCATCTTGGACTCCTCTGTCCCGGGCTCCCTGCATTAAGGCAGCCGTGCAGCCTGACAGACTTTCCTCGGGAGTGTCTCCAGTGTTCCTTTCACATGTCAGTTTCTTTCGACTCCTACAACCAGTGCCACGTGAGGCCTGGATAACTGAGGCACAATTCAGTGTGACAAGTGCTGCGATGGGGGCCGTACAGGCTCTGTGGAAACACATAGCCAGAGCGCCTCACCCAGTATTGGAAAGTCAGAGAAGGCTGCTCAGAGGAAGACGCAACTGAGCTGGGATTTGAAGGATGAGACAAAGGTAGACAGGGATAGAGGGAAGAAACTGCCTTGGGTTGTTCCTCTTTTGCACACAAGTATGTACGCACATGCACACACTCTATCTTATCTCCACGTCTAGAAGGTAACCTACTCAAATAAAGAGAGAATCTTTAATCTACAAGGAATGAACAATTCCTTAGAGTGCTTGGGCTCTAACAGATGCGGATGTTTTTATTCACTCTTTGAATGCACACATGGCAACAGGCTGGAATTGTTCTGTATTTGGGAAAGACGGGAAAGGAGGAGAGGGGAATGTGAGGACATGTGGGTTTGGCTGAAATCCCCCTTGTGGGCTTTTGGTGATTTCTGGGTCTGTGAGGATTTCTCTAATTACCTGCAGGACAGGGGATTCAACATGGAGCCCCTACAATAATCTCTGCCTCAGCCCAGTATGCTCGCTTACACCCAGCAGCCTATCTACCGATGGTGATTAATAGCCAGATCCCAGCCCAAGCCACCATCTGTGAACAGTCTCTTGCTTGAGTAATAGCTGTGCCTAGCAAACTGTTTTGCATTTTATAAACAGAGATTGGGTGTTTTCCTCTACTGCCTTATTTTCAGTGATTAGGCTGAGCTCATTCATGCAAGCAACCTCTTTGCAAGGATTCAAAGTTTGAGGGTCAGGGCCATTGCTGACACTCAGGATTCATCCCCCAAAGCAGCCTCCGAGGAGGCTGGGGGGAGGCGCAGCTCTCTGGGCGGTCAAGGCCGCCTTTTTTGACTGTCCAATTGGTAGACCATGATTCCTTCCCCCTAACCCCCAACTTTCTGATTTGGAAATTTAGATGCAGTTTCTTACCACATCCCTTTTCTTACCACACCCATTTATTTGTATTTAGAATGTGTTTGGCTCATGTCCCACCTGAGGTGGGATAAGAAGTGACAAAATTCCACCAGTTCTTTTGTCTCTCATCTATCTTTGTCTCTGCAGAAATGAACAGAGCCTGACATGTACTGTATGGTCAACAGATGGAAAATGAATAAAATAATTAAGATACTGATTCAATATATATTTGAAATGAAGAAAATAAACCAAGTGTTTTGTATAGAAGGTTACACTTCCCTCTGCTTCCCCCATTTGAGAACTTCAACCACCCACAGTCAAGGTATCAGGGGAGAAGGTGCACAGTGAGCACTAGACATGTGTCTGCATCACTGTCAGCGAGTACACACATCACCCAGCCTGTGCACAACTGTCCCAGACAAAGAAGATACAAGCCAGCAATGTGCGTATCATTCCAGGTCTTCTCTCTGACCTGGTCTGTCATTGAATTCAGTCCAGTGGTCACATAACATACCAAGGAAAGGGTTACCTCAGTGACTTTTACTACTGATTACAGACCAGCAGTTCCAGAATTTTTAAAATAATGATTCTGTAATTCCCAGGAACCAGTGTGCAGTATTTGCCTGTGTATAGTTCTTTCTCCAAGAAACACTCACTTTCAATGGGAACACCCTCTTTCATGAACTACCCGTGACCCTCAGGATGGAAAATGCCAGAGGCTCACACTGCAGAGTCTCAGACTCTGAGAAACAGAATTGACTCTGAGAACATCTGCCCTGAGCCCTGTATTTCATGGGGAGGCAATTTTTTCAGGGGCAACCTAGTGGCAGAGTTGGGCCAAGAATTCACATGCCCTGCCTCAACATCCAAAATTGTTTTAGAGATGGGAGAAAACCTCACCACCACATCTTATGGATCTGGGTAAGATTTCCTGCTTTACTGGGAATAAAATAACGAAAATATAGTTGGATTTCATATTTGATAATGTTTTCAGTGATAATTTGCTATTTTAAGGACATAAGCACCTCCAAAATATTTTTGTTTTACTGTTGGGATTTCCTTTATAAGACCCTGAACTAGAAGCTATGTAAGTCCAAGGTAAGAGAAAGCCACAAAACTCTGTACTCAACAACAAATAAGTAAATACATAGTCTTCAAATATCCATGGTACTAAAACTGCCCAGGTATTAGGTCACCATATAAACCTCACTACATTCTAAAAGTTAGAACTCATTCAGAGCTATATTTCTGACAGACAAACAACCAAACAAAAAACAAAAAACCCCACAAAACACCCCCCCAAAAAATAACCCCAAACAATAAAACTAAAAATTAATGCTAAAATAATTATTTTTAATCTATCCATTAGCAAGTTACAGACAGTCCCTTAAGTACTCTTTGATTAAAGAGGCAATCAAAACTGAAATTATGAACTACTTAAAAGAATTGTTTTCAATCCCAGCCCTAACACTATCTGAACACTTAAGGACAAATCCTGTAATCTCTCAACTTCTTTCTTTCTAAAAGGAGGCCGTTGCCAAGATTAAAAGAGATAACAAGGAAAAGGGTCCAGCATAGTAGAGTGATGACAGCACAAGAATGTTAAAATGGGCTGTTGCTGTCTCATTTTCAGCTAAGATAGGAAAGCAGTGGATGTTATCTTTTGAAGAAACTTACATACAAAAATTGAAGGATAAACTCAATACATGACGCTTGAATCGATTACTCATAGTGAGGAATGACTAGTTTTTGGAAATGAAGCTTGAAAGAGGACTTTGGAGAGAGCTGTGTTGGCATTTCCCCCTCCTCAGGACGCGGGTGGGCTCTTCTTCAGGTTAAGAGAAAGGAGCTTCATTGAGATCACTGCATGGGTTGATCTGGGACACAGAGCCCTGGGTCTGATTCCTACCTGGGAAATTTAAAAGGTTAGATGCTCTAATGTACAAGCAAAGGAGAGGTGTCTACTGGGCACTATTCTGGAGGCTGTCAGGGCAGGTGACCTGTGAGTGCTACTTGTAGACCAGAGAGAAGGCATGTGATGTGGGGAGAGAGTCAGTCTGGATCTATTTTAAATCCCAGCTAAGAAAATTCCATAGGAAGGTGACAGAACCCCACTGAAAGGGTCTGTGTAGAGTGGACCACTGGGAAAAACTGAGCTGGAGACAGGGTAGCCAGCCAGAGGAAAATACAACCTGTGTGTCAGGGGAAACACAGTTCAATGTGGGGCCTCAGGAGAGCCCACAGAAGAATCCGTGAGAGGAGGCAGCTCTAAAGACCCTCCAGATGATATCTTATAACAGGACTTGTCAAGAAAGAGCTTCCTACCTTTCCCTCTTCTTTCCCTGTACACCCAGCAGAGTTAGAAACCCTGGCACCAACAGGAGGGCAGGGGTGTGAGAGGAGGGCAGGGGTGTGAGAGGAGAGTGGAAAGGAACCTCAACCTCTCTCACCTGCAGCAGGTTCTAGTTTGGAGAGCAGATTTAATGTTAAAGCAAGTCAGAAATTTTGATTATTACATAGACTGGACAGTTTTAATAACTGAATTGAAACTGTGTTGTCAACTTCCAGTGGCCCCAGGAATTTTTATTACTTGAGAGTGACCAGAAAAGTCATGGGACTACCTGTGTTTTCAACCAAGGCCAGTGAAAGAACTTCTCCTGAATTACTTTTAAAAGAACAGTGTGAGAAAAAAATAGTTGCTTGGAATTACATCCATGAGTCTCTTTGTCAATTTACAGGTTTTACTAACAAGCTCTATCTCCGTTCCAATCCTAACCCACCCAGCTCAGGAGGCTCTGATATCAAGGAGGCCAAAAGACAAAAGAGACCGCCTTCCATTTTACAAAATCTCTTCTCTTCCCCTCTCCACTCCCCTATATTTCTATGAAGTATCAGCAGATTATGTGGTTGGAGAAAGGCTGTCACAGGGAGAGAGGGAAATGCATGACAGAAGAGAGATTCTGAGAGCACAGAGGAGGCTTTTCACTAGAGACGGGGAGTTAGGCCAACTGCAGCTAAAAGAAGAAAGGGTGGGAATTCCAGGCAGGCAGAGAGCATGATGGAGTGGAGGGTGCCTTGGAGCTAAGGCTCCTACTCCGGAGTCCTGCCGGGACCACATTCTGTCAGACTTATACTGTACATCAAGCATGTCAAACTCTCGGCCCATGGGCCGCATGCAGCCCACAACAAATATTCTTGCGGCCCAGCCAATATAACAGTATATAAGAAACGTTTTAATAAAAATTTCATGACTTAATTTTTACAATATTCTCTTATACGTAATAATTAATAACGAACTACAACGTTCGCTAATGACTGATTACTATAATCGTTTTGCATTCATTTCCCTTACGCACCTTACGTGCAGATGCATCATTTCTCTCCACTAATACTAGCAGCGAATATTTTATCAGCTGATTGATTTGTTTGGTGTGCACAACAGGAAATATTTCGCTTTTGGAGAACAACAACAAAAATAGGTTTATTTGCATTATGCCTATTAATTTGTGCAGTTATTCAGTGTTTGGTAAGTTAATGTTCAAGAAAAATATTAATTTTCATTAAAATGTTCTATTATTTTATGTTAACGATTACTCATTTATTTCAGCCCTTTGTATTCAGCATGTCTCTATCAAAATAAACCTACGTTTCTACGAAAATTGAAGCTTTTGTTTTTTTGCGGCCCACATAAAGTTAAACCTTGTTTATTTGGCCTGTGTTAGCCTTTGAGTTTAACATGCTTACTGTACATCACTGACAGTGACATGAAATACAAAGACTGACAATTACAAGGCAAGCTAAGACAGTCGGAGTCCAGACTTTCTCTGCTTCACTTGGAAATCCTCATAGATATTCCTTAAATCACTATAACCCCAAAAAAGTCTTGGCTGGTGCATTTGTGCGCATGTGTTTACTTATGCATGTGTGTGGGGGGGGATAGGGGAGGGAGAGAGAAGTACAATTTTATGATGATCTACAAGTGAAATGAGCATCATTTCCAATGGTCTGATAAATGATTTTTATATTGTTCCTGGGAGAAAAAAAAGTGGGATATGTAGTTGAGGTGCCAAAGTAATAGAATTCCTAAGATAGTTTATTGTTTAGGTGGAAGCAATGGGTCAAAATATTTGTGACTAGGGCTGTCCCCCAAAACCTGCAATTTAACAGAACTTTGAATAAACATTAATTCATACGAACAGTGTACATTCCATTTATAATCCATCCCCAAGTAAGCTTCAAACCATTTCATACTGTTTCCCACTTACTTTGCCCAGAATACATGCCCCTTACCATGACAAGCTTTAAAACTCAGTACAAAGACTAAAGAGAAAACACATGGTCCAAAATGATGTGATGAAAAAAAGTAAAATAAAACTGAATTATATGCGTGCTAATTACTGTGCTGGGAAATCTTATGAAATCTGGAAATGCTGATGTACAAAACATCTATTCATCCATCGAGACTCGACTTAGTGGCCATCTCCTCTGTGAAGCCTTCCTGAGCCCCAGAGGAAAACCAGTATTTCCTGGAACTACTACTTGCCAATTTGTAAAGCAACTCTGTGAGGTGGATATCATGTTCTGCATTTGCAGAGATAAAGAAGTCAAAGCTGAAGTATTTTGCCCACGAGCGTCGGCCTGCGGACTGAAGGGTCCTGGGTTCGATTCCGGTCAAGGGCATGTACCTGGGTTGCGGGCACATCCCCAGTAGGAGATGTGCAGGAGGCAGCTGGTCGATGTTTCTCTCTCATCGATGTTTCTAACTCTCTTTCTCTCTGTCCCTTGTTGCAGGGGTGGGAAGTAGCAATGTTGGGACTCAAACTCAGTTTTTAAACTCCACTCCTATGCAACGCCACCTCGCCTCACTGCCTCTTCAGACATGGTCCCTGGATGTGTCCACCCCAGCCCCTCATTGAAAGGCCAGTCCTCGCCTAGAGCACCACTGGGAAACTGACCTCCCTCCTGTACTTTCACAGGCTTACGAAGCTGCCCCTGCCAACTATCAAACTGAGTCTGAAAACCTCATGCCTAGATTTCAAGATCTTCTGTAATTTAGAGTAACATGAGCTTACTGAATGTTATTTTTATCACACAAAATTGTAAAAAAACTTTGAAAATATTTTTAAAAAAGATTCCTGAATATCTTTTCCAGGGAATAATTAGACATTGTTTAATAACCTTTTCCAGGTCATCTAATTTTATAGGTCTGTGTCTTTTATTCCCTTTAGCTGAGCTCTTTACAATTCTATAAATTGTAGAAAACTGACAGTAATGGAAATGAGTTTTGTCGGTGGAGATGCAAATAATAAGCCTCCTGGCTCCCCAGGAGGCCAGTTTTTCATCTCCAGCAAATTCCTTTCCACACTCCCCATGGCCTTTGTGTGTGCTTGCTCTCTCCTCCGAACTAACTATAACATCATACTGGTTCCACCATAAATTAAGGAGCTAAAGAAAATCTTTTACAAGTGTTCATTTTATATTTGAAAGATAATTGTGATTTTACCTTTTCTTAAATAATTATTCCTTAACATTCCCATTGCTGCCTGAGGCACTAGATAGTTGGCATGGATTCCTTACTAATCTGTATCTCTCCTTCCGTTTTCAGTTTCCTTCTTCCCAGAGACCACAAATGCACACACAGAGGCACACATACCAGAAACATCATCCATTTTCCAGAGGGAGTCAAGGAAAGGGGAGGAAGTGAAAGGGAATATAACAATGAATCCCATGACATCAAACTATGAACTAGGTGACTGTGGCCCTTTGACCAAATATGGCTTGCTGCTTGTTTTTGTAAATAAAGTTTTATTGGCACACAGCCACGTCCATTCATTTATGCACCATCTATGGCTACTTTTGTGCTACAATGGCAGAGTTGAGTAGTTACAACAGACATTGTCTGACCATAAACCTAAAATATTTACTATCTGGACCTTTACAAAAGAAGTTTGCTGACTTCTGAGTTAGACACAATCTTAATTCTCTTCAGAGTTTATAATCTCAATGAGTATACAATGATGAGAATTAAAAATGACAATAAATAAAGTTGGTACCATGTTTGGGAGATAGAGGGGGGGATGAAACTTAGGGAGTGTTGAATATGGATGGAAAAGGAACTAACCAGTTAAAATAATCCCAAAGTAGAACACCAAAGCCATGCCATGTAAATCCATTAATTTGTCTTTGCAAAACAGCTCAAGTGAAAGGCTTATATGCTCAGCTTAGTTCACGTCAATATTCTGTCATATTTGCTTCAGATTTTATTTTTATAGTCTTTCTTTAATTTGGGAAAATGAAGCTAGGTTTCTTTCATTAACTGACCATAAAATGAAGAGGATCCATGCAATATTTATTCCACCCCTAGATCCAGAGAAGTAATGGTTTATTTGTTTGAGTTTCTTGCTTTTGTTTTGCCTCATAAAAACCAACCTTCAAATGGTTCAAAATTCAAAGGGTACAAAAGAATAAGAAAAAAATTTCCTCCTACTTCTGGACTCCAGCTACTCATTATTATGAATAACATATAAATGTATGTTTCCTTCCAGAGATATTTTAGGTATATTTGAGTATATATATATATATATATTCACTTTCTTTTTACAATTTTTTTCTTTTCATCTAATATTTTATTTTGGTAATCCAACTAGATCAGAATATACAGAAACTCTCATTCTCTTTTTACAAGATTTCATAGCATTCCTTTGTATGAATAAAATATAATTTATTTGACCAGTTATCTTTCCATGGCATTTAGACTGTTTCCAATCTTTTTCAATTACAAACAGGCTACAATAAATAATCATATGCATCTGATGCTTCCTCTAAATATAAGAATATCTATAGGCTGAGAAGTGGGATTGCTAGGTCAAAGTGTATGTGCATTTATAATTTTAATAGATATTTCCAAGTTGTTTTCCAAGGAGAAGGTGCCATGAGAAAGCCTACATCCTCACTATCTCAGGTGATATTAGCCTTTCTGATCTTTGATGCTCTAACAAGTGACAGGTAATATCTTAGTGTAGTGTGAAATCGCATTTTCCTTATTATGGTGAGCATCTTTTCATAAAGTTAAGTCATTTGCACTTGAATCTCTAAGAACTGTACATTCAAGTATTTTTGGTCCATTTACTTTTGAGCTATTGGTTTTTTCTATGGGGAGGAAAGTATCCCTTTAAAATCCATCCAAAATGGTATGGCCATGATAGAGTCTGGGGACAGAGAAGTAAGTCAGTAAGTAGCTTTTAAACTTCTTCCTAGATAAATGTACCATGTGTAGGTCTGACCCTTCCAGGGAACCCCATTACCTATCAAATCAAATCTAGGCCCCTTAGTATGACACCTAGGGCCCTTCATGCTCTAGAAATACCAAATAGCATGTGCTATCACATACCCCTACCCTAGTTCCCACCTCTTTACCTTGATATCTCAGGCCATTCCTTCTGCCCCAATATCCCCACACCTTTCTTTACCCAGATAACTCCTTCTGTAGACTGTAGATTCATTATGAGGATCACATTTTCCAAGAAATCATTCCCAAACCCCAAATACTGTTACATGCGTCTCCTCTGGGACCATGTGCAAACTTCCATTCCCAATATCTCTAAAGTACCCATCACCACTATTAAACTGTAGTCTCTTCAAGGGCAGGAATTGGGTCTCCTCCTTTGTTCTTCTAGCTTAAGGAAGACCTGAAACTTTATAAAAAATTAACCATATGATTTTGAATATGCCCTCTTGGGGGTCTTGGTTCTCTCCTTTGTAAAATGCAAAGATGAGATGGATTACTTCTAAAGCCCCTCTTGGATCTATAAATATATGAACCAATGAATAAAAGAGGCATCTGATGAGGAATTGTACTCTAGCAAAATATACAATGGATTAGCAGCTGGGGATATAGTTAGAACCCAATTAGGAGATGATTGTACTGAATAAAAAATGAAGCACAACAAAATCAGACCCTACTAAGGTGATGGCAGTAGAATAGAACAGCTAAAAGGGACTTTTTAAAAAACATGTTTTTATTGATTTTAGAGAGGGAGGGAGAGGGAGAGAAACATCAGTGTGAGAGAACCTGCAACCTGGGTATGTGCCCTGACCAAGAATCAAACTGGAAACCTTCCTGTGTACAGGCCAGCGCGCAACCAACTGAGCCATACCAGCCAGGGCTAAGAGGGACTGCTTTAAAGCAAAAATATTGATGGGTCTTGGTGACTGATCAGATAAAGATGGTGACCATCAATTCCTTCCTTGACTGTATATACATGCTGCTTCTCATATCAAGAGATAGAACCTGATAACTTGTCCCATTAAATCTGGACTGGCCTTAGGAACTTGTCTGACCAAGAAAATGTGGTGACAGTGAAGGTCTGGGAATTCTAAAGCTGGGTCATAAGAAGACTTGCTGCTTCCAATGGATCTTCTAGAATGATTGCTGTGGGGGAAAAACAGCTACCATGTAGGAAATTTGACCACTCTGAAGCCACCATGCAGTGATGAACCCCCAGCTCTTCCCAACCCAGGTGCCAAATATGTGAGTGAAGGAGCCTTTAGATCAGCGGTCACCAACCTTTCGGACCTCATGGGCCACCAGTGGTCCGTGGACTACCGGTTGGCAACTACTGCTTTAGATGACTCCAGTCTCAGCCACCATCTGAGTGCAAGTGCAGGAGAGAACAAATAAGATTGACCCAGCTGAGTGCAGTCAACCCTCAGAATCATGAAATAATAAACAATTATTTTAAGCCACTGTTCTGGGGTGGTTTGTTACAAAGAGATACATAGCCAAAACATAAAGAAATCAGCAGACAGAAGATAGCAGAGTGGGAAATGCAGAAGATGGAGTCTCACATACCTGGGTTTCAATCCCAGCTAAGCTTACTACTTAGTGGCCTTTGGCAAGGTTCTTAACCTCACTGAGCCTCAGTTTGTTCATCTGTAAAATGGAATGATTATAGTTCCTACCTCCCAGGGTTACTGTGAAAAACAATGGGATGATATTATTGAAGGGACCTGGTATGATAACTAAGGCCTTTACTGAATGGAAAAATATTAGATCAAAATAAGTAGAATCAAAGATAACTCAAGATTAATGGGAAAATGGTGATATGAATGAGGCAATGGGGGTCAGGAAAGAGTTTTAGGCAGCTTGAGTCTGATATCCAAGGTGAAAGTCTTGTGAGTCTTCCGTGACTTCTGGGCCACCTAGCACTGGATCTGTACAGGCCTCAACACTAACTGCCTGACTAATTCACAACAGAAGAGAGGATGCAAAGGACAGACATGGAAGGTGGGAAAAGGAGTTGATTGTTTAGAGGGAAGACTATGTTAACTTGTGCCAAATTAAAATAAGTAACAAAGATTATACTTGCCATTACACAGCCAGCCACACTATAGTAAGATGGAGTCTTCCATCCAAATAGCTGACAGGCTACACAGAACCAGGCTGTGTTGGAGAGGGACAAGGGAACTCATTTTTGCCAAGTTTTCACTAGGTATCAGGCTCTGGGCTAAGAGTCTTCACATGCATTCTTTTTCAATCTTCTTGACAATGCTATTAGCATTATACTCAGTTTCATATAAGGAAGCTAAGGCTCAAAGAATCAAAGTAACTGGCACAAGACTACCAGGTAGTAAGTAAAGATGATGATGACAGTGGCAATGATGCTAAGTAACATGAGTTGAGCAATAGCAGGCACTGTTCAAAGCACTTTATGTTCATTATTTCACTTAATCCTCACAGAAACCTGAGGTAAATACTATTTTTGTACCCACTTCATAGATGGGAAACTGAGACACAATGAAGCTATGTCTTTGCTCAAGGCCATCCATTGATAAGTGGCCAAGCCAGGATATGAATTTATGAAATCTGGCTCCATTGTTGAAGCCCCATGTGTGTTCCTGTCTGTCCCTCCGTGAGGCTGTTGGACAGCTGCCTGGAGGCTCATCTTATCCCACTCCACCATTAAAGTACAGTCACTAACAGCTACTAACTATTCCCTGGACTGATAGTGAAGAGACTTCCTTATAAGGGCAACCATGAGGTGGGAACTCCCCATTAAACTGAACAGAGAGAGGTCAGGAGCAGGATTCCAGGAATAGCTGAGACAGAGGAAAGGGAAACCCTGACAGGACATCATGGGGCAAGACAAACACCTTTGAGGGTCTCTGGCCAAATGTGACCAAACCCTTCAAAGCCCAGCGGAAAGGAAGGCCCTGGGGAAGGTGTACCAAGTTCCAGGTGTTTGGTAGGAGCCACAGCCCAGGGCCAAAATTAATGCTTTATTTCCCTCTTCAAATCAGTAAAGCAATTGGTAGCATGATGGCGAAGGAAAAACCTCAAAACAGATTATTTTACAAAATAACATAACTCAATTATTTTCAGACAGCAGAAAGGGAAAATTTATTTCTCGCCACATTTAATTTTCTCACTCTCTTTCTTTTATCCTTCCAAAATCTCTGTCCCTGCATCTGGAATGTGATCCTGATGTACACTCCCCATCCTCTGCCAGAAAGGACTCCAGTGGCTGGATTCTGCCAAGACACTTAATCCGGCCTCACCCATATTAAAACTGCAGGCGGGAGAGTGAGCAAGGGTGTGGGGCCCTGCATGGACTCGATGCCTCAAATACTTTCTCAAAACCTGGCAGCCGCGCCGTGGCTCTTGGCTGCACGGCCCACGCCCTCCTGGAGAAGCTGGTCTGCAGAGCGTCCCACCGGGTGGACTTGCTGAAATACACTCTGAAGTGCGCGTCAGCTCCCACCCGGCCAGGAAAGGTAGCCAAGGAAACACATGCCTCCAGCCAAGCCACCTCCGTGACACGATACCAGAGCGGGAGCAGCACAGATGTCTCACACACACTGCCGGCCCCATGTGCCTCTAAACCAAAGGGCTCCAAGCAGCATTCCAGCCCAGGAGGCAGGAAGGCAGGAGGGCACATCCCTTTGCTTTTGCTACAACTACTACACAAAACGAATAAGAGCATGCTGGGAAGGGAGGTAACGATCCTTGGCCCAGATGTCACAGGACACAAACAGAGCAGCTACCATGTCCTGTGCACCTACTGGGCACTGGGGGCACTGGCATAGATATGTTCTTCTTACCCCAGATCCACAAGGAAAACGTCATCTTTCACACTCATAAGGTGGAGAAGCAGAGGCTGAGCTGGGCAGCCCCACTCCCTCTCTGGGCTTCTAGGCTAGACCTGACCACCTCCCTCCTAACGTGGGGCTAATGTCCAGGGGCCAAAGCTCCCCTTAGAGAAGGAGCTGTGGGGGCTGAGGAAATTGGTGAGGGGCAGTTCTGGGCCCCTCGATGCTGAAATAACTTAGGCAGACTCCTATCTGGCTTAAGACAGTGCCGTGGGCTCCAGGGGGGTAGGTGAACCACACTGAGGGAGCAGGGTACCCCTCAAGAACTCTGATGGCTATGATCTCTTCAGTCCCAGCTTGTTTAACATAAAATCAGTTAGTGGCCCTGCTCAAGTTCCCTCCTTCCCTCTCTCCATCCTTCCCTCCCTCACGCAATGTCCTTCCTTCCTTTTCTCCTTCCTTCCCCTTCCTTCCTTCCTTCCTTCCTTCCTTCCTTCCTTCCTTCCTTCCTCCCTCCCTCCCTCCCTTCCTTCCTTCCTTCCTTCCTTCCTTCCTTCCTTCCTTCCTTCCTTCCTTCTCCTTCCTTCCTTCTCTTTCCTTCCTTCCTTCCCCTTCCTTCCTTCCTTCCTTCCTTCCTTCCTTCCTTCCTTCCTTCCTTCCTTCCTTCCTTCCTTCCTTCCTTCTCTTTCCTTCTCTCAGTTTCCTGTTCATTCATTCAATGCATTTTCATTAAGCAACAACTATGTACCAAGTATTTTTTGTGGGCTATGGGGACATAGCAGGGGATGTAGCACTAAGTTACATTCTATTGGGGGAGGGGGCAGTCAATCAGTAAATAAGAAAAAAAATGCCCCCACCGTGTCAGACTATGTAAATGTGTGATGGAGACCAGACAGGCGGTGGCTGTTGCATGGCCACCTGGGCTGGGCGCTCACAAAGGCCTTTGAGCCTCAGAAGCACTATCTGCAGAGAGTGGTCATCAGCCTCATTGGAAGAAGAAACTAAGGATAATGTTCTGGAAAAGAACTAGTTAGAATTAACTGGAAGAACCTAAATTAGAGCACTGGGAAAGAGTTACTGTAGACAACCTGCTTGACACATGAAGGAAACACTACTTTATTCCTTGACCCTGGGTCGAGCTCATGGAAACTACTCAGCCTCTAGACGAGCAGTAGCACCCTCCTTGGGCCTTTCACCCGTTCACTCAACCCCCCGAGGCTGGGCCTGGCTGCCCAGGCGCACGTCCCCAGCTGAGCAGGGGCTGGTCCAGCAGCCCGGGACAGTCCTCTTCACCTGGAGATCCTTCCTCTTTCCCAGGGCGCCACTGAACAACACAAACTGCAGTAATATCTGGAGTCCATACTTGCCACAAAAACAAGAAACAAACCTCTGGGCAGATAGGGCAGTAAAATGACATTCATTTACAGCCTCCATTTTGAGTGTGCACACACACTCACACACACTCACACTTACAGCTAATTTCAAACTAGCTAGAAAGTCGTCATGTTTACAAGTCAATTTCAAATACAGAGTTAGCTCCTTGGTAAAGTGAGTTTAAGGAGTTCAGGATTAATACTCACCTTATATATTAATAGATCAGTCTTTCATTGCTTGTGGTTTTGCCCCAGGAAAACCTTTATTTGACGCATTATTTTATCTTCAGTGTGCAGAAATCTCCATTAAGAGGACTCTTACCCCAAACAGGGTCATGTATATGAAAGTACCTAGTATGGGGCCTAGCTCATCATGGGCATTCAGCAAACGTTATTTTTGTTTTACGGAACATCTGTAATGCTTCAATGTTAAAACAACAGGATGCCCTGGGATTAAAAGAAAATACTCAGATGCAATACTTTTATCCACCTGCCAAAAATGGGCATAGGTACCACACAGGCACAGGAAACACCAGCAAGAACAAGACTGTGAAGCTTACAGAGGGACATCCTACAAATGAAGCGATCTAAGCATGACCAGAGTTCTGTATTAAGAACTGAAAGGCATTAATTGGCCCCCACCCCCACCCCAGTCTTGACTGGGCAGTGATGATAAAGGACTCATTTTAGACTGGGGACATTTTACAGGTAATCTAGGCTCCATCCCTTAGACCTGGAGAGATCACGTGGCCTGCTCAAGGCCCCACAGTGGTCCTACACGTTGTGTGATCAGCTCATCCTATGCTGTTAGCATTGCAGAGGTAGAAATAATCAATGTTGGAGCCTAACGTTCTTAAGGTGAGACCTCATGAACTGAGTAGATTTATGTTGAATTAGGAAAAGAGGAGTCTTTAACTAGTTCACCAAATATTTCCTGAGCACACTTTGGAGGAGTATGATCTGGGATTAAAATAAAAAATCGAAGGTGTCCTGTCAGTCCTTATCTAGCTGGATTCCTCTGAGGCCACTCTGGTGGCACCCTGCTTGACACTCTCCCTCCCTCAGCTCTGGAAATACTTCACTCCTTGGTTTGCTCCTGAATACCTTGTATTTGTCTTTCCAGCCTTCTTCATTAGCACCGCCCCCCCCCCTCCCCGTCTCGACAGCCCCTTGGATACTGTTGCTCCCCAGGGTCCATCCTTAGCTCCTTCCCTGCTCAATCATCCGGCAATCTCATCTGCTCTCATGATTGCACGTGTGTGAATCTCATTATCTGTTCCCATATTACTTTCCACATTCTCTAGGGAGGGGACTAAAGCTGAGGTCACATGCATAGCGAATGGTAGAGTTGGGATTTGAATCCAGGTCTGTCTGCGGCTCAAGTCCATGCCTCCAGTGCACAGAGGCTGGGATTTTATCTTCTGGGCATTGAAGATGTAGTGGGGACATTGCATTACAAAGACAACATATAAATAAGTGGCTCCTATCATTTTGGGGACTAACAGACCCTTTTTGGAACTGCATAAACGCACAGACTTTCTCATAGACATAATGTGTTTGTTAGTAGAGAAAATGTGTTGTATACAATCTAAAGGCCGTCCTGGATCCCCCTGAAGCCCATTAATGACTCCCTCTGGACAAGGGCCCTCAAATTTAAGGAACTATCCTATCAAGACACAGCAAACATCTATGAAGTACTTTAAATAGAACCACAGTTTAGGCCAGTGATGGCGAACCTATGACACGTGTGTCAGAGGTGACACGCAAACTCATTTTTTTGGTTGATTTTTCTTTGTTAAATGGCATTTAAGTATATAAAATAAATATCAAAAATATAAATCTTTGTTTTACTATGGTTGCAAATATCAAAAAATTTCTATATGTGACATGGCACCAGAGTTAAGTTAGGGTTTTTCAAAATGCTGACACACCGAGCTCAAAAGGTTTGCCATCACTGCGTTCTTTCTCAACTGCTCTGACTTGCCTCTCGGAAGCCAACTGAAAACTGCATCACATCATGTATTCTTTTGCAATCCGACCAAGTGGTTTCTAATATAAAAAAATGGACATTTGATTATTAACATGGCTTATTTATTATCAAAAACTGTACTGGGCCAAGCCAATCAAAGATGTGTCACATGAAGATTATTTTTCCTCATCCCCACTGCTCGCCTAAGTGTGACATCCTGGATGAAAAAAGAAAAACACTGCTTCTGCTCACGTGCCACGTCTGCTGGTGCCACCAGGGGATGGCAGAGATGCTGCGATTAAAGTGCTCAGCAGTGTCTGGTATGTGACACGGAGGTGAGTAAATGTGAGTTACTGCCTGCAGGTCCTTAGAAGGCTGGCCAGTGCCCACCTTCATAGCCTCATCTCCTGATCCTCCTACCTACTCAGCCTCTAGACAAGCCACTTCCCAGAGCTTTATGGCTTCTGAGCCTTCACTCTTGCTGTTCCCTCCTTCTAGAATGCCTTTTACCAATGTGTCCATATGGAAAATTCCATCAAGAACCAGCTTAAATGTTAAGCTTTCCATTACCCCTCTCCCCCACCCAAACTGTGGTTGGAATTCATTTTCCTTTCATTGGCCCTCATAAAGCACTGTGGATAAACCTCTATCACAGCACATATGATATTGTGTTACAATTATTCATTTCTTTCCCCAGGTACCTTGGAGCTGGGAGGACAGGATGCTGTCTCTAACATTTGTATCCCTAGCAGACCACAGAAGATCTCCAGAAAGACTCTGAAATGAAGTCAGCGACACTAGCAAATCCTTTCAAATCTCAGGGTCTTTAGAAGCTTTAGTGAAGTTCAAATATGTTCTAATTGACCTGGTTTTACAAGACCCATAACTTTCAACCCTGTTCATAACTGACCCAGCAGACATAGTAATGCCTGCCACTCAGTTATGGGGCCTTGAGTGTGTGAACATCCTGTAATGTATCTCCATACAAGGTCATTGCCAAGGGAAAGAAACAAGTCTGCTTCTCAGAAACAATGGCTGGCGCCCATCAGGGCTTTGGATAAACTCAGGCTGTTTCTTCAGCCAGTTTACCTTGTGGACTCATCATCAAGCCTTAGCCTGGCTGAGGACCGCACGTAACAGAAACAGACCAAGAGCGACGGTGTTTAAAGTTTCAGTCTTTCCGAATGAACACTCGGCATGTTCTTGGTTGGGAAAGGATGCTAAACACAGAGGACAGGAAAGTATCAACTCTGCTGGAATCACCAACCTGCCAAGAACAAATGGACAGTGTAATCTTTTTTGTTGTTTGTTTAATTAAGAGGCCCACTTTGCAAGCCAAAGAGGAAAGGTATGAGAAATACAGGGTTGTCATGATTCTTCAAAATGAGTTTTTATTGGTTAGCTGCATGATGTATTGAGAAGTTAACAGGGTTGGAAAACTGGATGGAAAAGTCTAATGACAGAAAGTGGTTTTCCTAAATACAGACCAGGGTCGGCAGGTTACCAATATTTGGTAAATGACTTCTGAATCAACGCGGCCCCTGTAAGGGGAGAAGGGAGACAGAAGCAAAGGCATGGACCAAGTTGGGAGACGCATTGCAGAAAGGAAACTGGCTTCCATGCTCTTTCTAGTCTAATCTGACCTGAGAAAACACCATCACCAGCCCAGGAGAATACCATCTCCAGTCCCTGGTGAGAATCCAGATAAAACTGGAAATAGCTGCGATTCAGAGTTTGCAGCTTTGGCCCAGATAATGAGAGCAAGAGCACAGGTGAGAAGGGTTCAGATATAACTTTGAAGTTACAAAAGGATTGCTTAGTTGATTCTTGTATATGCCCTGACTGGGAATGGATGCATAAATAAGTAAAATAATAAATCGATGTCGGTCTGTTATTTCTTTCTCTATCTTCCTTTCTCTCTCTCTTGAAAATCAATTAATAATAAAAAATTCTAAAAAAAGAACTGCTTAGTTTTTATACAAGGAGGAACTTAAGAGCAGAGATGGCTGGAAGAAGTAGCAAGGTCATGAAATCCAAAATTAATTCTCAGAAGCAATATAGCGTAAGGGCCTATTACACATCTGTTTTACTTATATATATTTTCCCTAAAGCAGGAGCTTTTATAATTTATTTATTTATTTTTTGGCAATAATGATACACACCATATATAGTGTGTTACAGTGGGAAACACAGAAAGCTCAGCTCAGCACCAAGTAGCAGACTGACCCGCTCCTCACCAGCTGAGTCTGGGCTTCTATTTTACAAAAGACTGGCTTGGGTGCAATGATCTCTAAAGCCTCCTGCAGTGCTCATGCTCATGACGGATGAAGCATGCAGCATTAACTTGTGATGCAGGGACGGTTTCCTACAGTACATATGGGCTTCTACCACGCCCCAGTGGTTCCCAAACACTCACCTGATACCCAGGACTGAAGCCGGCTTTGGAAAGCACTTCCTAAACAGGTCACAGGCACCCCAGCCAGTGCTCAAAGCAAAGCAGCTTGTCTGATTATGCTTCTTGAACACAGGGTCCCAGCAGCCTCATGAACAGATTAGCTTAAAGATAATAAAACTA
Organism: Myotis lucifugus; assembly: GCF_000147115.1. Taxonomy (NCBI): domain Eukaryota; kingdom Metazoa; phylum Chordata; class Mammalia; order Chiroptera; family Vespertilionidae; genus Myotis; species Myotis lucifugus. The sequence continues at coordinate 2,095,019 of NW_005871089.1, read as the reverse complement.
CTAATCCTCCCAGAGGTGTTTCTTAGAAGAGTTATCAACAGTCTTGGTGCAATGACAAGGGTAAAAGTGTGGCCACATGATTTGCCTGCAACTATGTACTTATGAGACTCCCCAAATATGGGGTGGCACGCCTCTGTTTTTTTTTCCTTTTTGCCTTTCCCCCTAAACAAGTCCTAAGCTTAGCTTCCCCGTCTTTCTCCCTGCCTTCCTCCTCATCTTCCATGGACATCTCAAGCCTCTTGGACATTCTTTCTAGATGAATTTTTTGGAACTGAAGAAATTCAACTTCAGAGTCATGTGTAAAGGGCTATGTTGGGAGATTTTTATTTTAAGAAATCAAGAAGGAAAAATAAAAATTCAAGTCTCAAAATGTTCACTCTAGAATTTATAGTTCGTTGGTTATGTGACAGAGACCCAGGGAGGAAATCACCAAACCAGTCAGTGGCAGCCCCGAAACAGAATGCAGGGCTGCAGATTCCCAGCAAAGGGTCTGTTGCTGTTCCACTGCCCACTTGGCACAGACTGTCTGAATTCTGGGGCACCCGGCTCCCCCAAGAATGCATGCTTCAACTCGAAGGTACCAAAAAGAAACACTAAACAGACACCACTATCCCCTCATGTTATACACTGGAAAGCATAACTTGGGAATATTTTTAGTGAGTGAGCGTGGCCAAACTCAGGGACTAAACAGAGTTCAGCTTAAAATAATGAAGCTTAAGTTATTATACCTCACTTTGTTTTTGGCATCACAGTACATGTTTTTTTTTTTTCTGGTACTTTGCAATTTATATAATTATAAGCCTGGAAATCTATCGCACCACCTGGGCAAGGATATACTATAACTGTACTAAAATAAAATATAGACAGATATTTAATTATCATGCTACTCATGCTTTTTAAATAACAGTGTGTCAGCACCTCCATAAACCAATTTGCATTACATTAAAATTAATGGCCTGTAAACCTCCGCTCCTGGTGAAATGGACCATGCCCATCTTTCCCTCCTGCTCTAACCTCCTTCCTGAGACCAGCTGCACATCGGCTACCCCTGGCTGGGCCCCCACTGAGTCTCCCCCTCAATTACAAAGCCCCCGCGGCCTCCAAGAGTAAGGACTCTATCCTATTCCAAACACAGAAGCACGCACATACAGCCTCATCCCATTTCTCTAAAACACATAAAAGCAAAACTAAACAAAAAGCTGTTTAATCTCTCAGCAATCCTTTCCTTAGTGACCTTTGACCAGTTCTGGAAGCAGCTGTTTTCACTGTAAGCATGTTATCCAATGAAGAAAAGATGGGGAGGTTCCTTTCCAGAGGTAAGTGGACCAAAGAAAACACAGGATTGTCAAGGCCAAAGGCATGAGCTCTGGGTTTGGGTTACTGACAGATGCTAGGCAGACAGGGAAGTGATGAGAGCAGCTAGTGGCCACATCCTCAAAAAGTTTGTCTTTGGAGGGAAGGGGAGATGGAGTAAGTGAGCAGACTCACGTCACCAGAGTTTTCTGGATAGTGGAAACGTGCATGGTTGAAAGAAGAAGAAAAGAACTGAGCAGGGAGGGGCCAATACTAAAGAGAAAAACAACTAAGAAACAACATTTTTGGGTGCTTTTCTGGGCTGGGCACTTCTGTATGCCATTTATCCTTTGTGAACGTTCCATCTAATTTAATCTGCACACATCAGAGTAGCCTCATCTTAAATTAAAACACAGAAGCTCAGAAAAGTTAAATACTTTGTCTGTGATCTCACTGCCAAGAGAAACTGACAGGCTTTGCACCCTGGTTAGCCTGACTCCTCTGTCCTGATTTCCCCACCTCTCTGTGCTGCGAAGACCTGGGGATGAGATGGATTTGGGGACAAAGGTTGAAGGATGATCCGAAGAAAGAGAATGTATGTCTGAGGTCCAGGCTGAATAGTTCTAGAGACTGAAATACAAGATGTGACTGTAAAGGAAAATGAATTTCATAATAAAAGGTGAGAACCTGCCTATTCCAATAAGGGCACTGCTCCCCTGGAGACTTGGCACTTATTCCAAAAGTGCTTGTCACTCAGAATGTTTACATGACTTTTCATTAAAACAGAGTTACAGAATAGGTGGCACATTCCTTTAAATGGCTCAGTGCTAACAGCGTTCATCCTTTGGAACCAAATCTAGAGCAAAGATTGTTCTGGGAAGTGTGAATTGTCATTAAAGGCTAAAACAGCTATTATGATTAGGTGTGACTATAAAATAGAGAGACTACATCTTCTAAGGTCTACCTGATTTTGCACACGAGCAAGAACTAAACTCTAGGCCAGCGGTTCTCAACCTGTGGGTCGCGACCCCTTTGGGGGTCGAACAACCCTTTCACAGGGGTCGCCTAAGACCATCGGAAAACACATATATAATTACATATTGTTTTTGTGATTAATCACTATGCTTTAATTATGTTCAATTTGTAACAATGAAAATACATCCTGCATATCAGATATTTACATTACGATTCATAACAGTAGCAAAATTACAGTTATGAAGTAGCAACGAAAATAATTTTATGGTTGGGGGTCACCACAACATGAGGCACTGTATTAAAGGGTCGTGGCATTAGGAAAGTTGAGAACCACTGCTCTAGGCTATTTTCTGGAGTGGTGGCATCATCAGAGTACAGACTCTTAAGGCATCTCTGTTGAAAGACAACACTTATCTAGATATCAAGTTTTGGTAAGCCGGTGTCCTAAGAGAAAACAAAGGAAAAATAGAGAAAAGAAGTGATACTTCTGAGATTCAGCATCTCAGACATCAGCACCCACCAGGGCCATTAAAATGCAGAGCCTCTGATTCCAACGGGGAGGCCGGCGGACCTGAAGTGAGGATGAGAGTGTGAGGGTGAGAGTGTGAGTGAGGGAGGGAGGGAGAGGACCAGTGTGCAGATGTGCATGTATGTGTGTGTGTGTACATGCGTGTGTATCAGTCAGATCACACGCTGGAATTTGGGGTGGTTCGAGAGCCACTGCTACCACTACAGCCACTCCCCGGGCACAGCTCCAGCTTGAAGGCCACACCATTGCGAAGGTTTTACAAGGTCCTCCTCAGGAGGAGGCTATGGGGAGCAGCAGTGGCTAGGCACCCAGCCTTGCCACCACCTGGACCCACTGCGGAGAGAGAGGGGTGCTCATAGGCATAAAGAAAATAAATGGAAATAAATAAATACCTATAAATAATAACCTTGAATGGAAATGGAATAAAAACTCCAGTCAAAAGACATAGGGTGACTGAATGGATAAGAAAAAAATGACCCACATATATGCTGTCTACAAGACTCACCTCAGAACAAATGATACACACAGACTGATGGGGGAAAAATATTCCATGCAAATGGAAAGGGGAAAAAAAGCTGGGGTAGGAACTTAGTGTAATTACAAGGAACTTAGTAGGAACTACAACAACTCATATCTTACAAAGTAGACTTCAAAACAAAGGCCATAATAAGAGATAATGAAGGCCACTACATAATACTAAAGGGAATGATTCAACAAGAAAATATAACACTTGTAAACACATATGCACCCAAAACAGGAGCACCCAAATACATACAAACAAAACAAAACAAAAAACTATTGATGGGCTTTAAGTGAGAGATCAACAGAAATAAAGTCATGTTAGGGGACTTTAACACCCCACTAACATCACTCAACAGATGTTCCAGACAAAAAAATCAACAAGGAAACAGAGGCCTTAAATGACAAACTAGAACAGATGTATCTAACTGATATTTACAGAACATTTCACCCCAGAGCTGCAGAATATAAATTCTTGTCAAACAAACATGGAACATTCTAAATGACAGACCACAAGTTAGGACACAAAACAAGTCTATACAAATCCAAGAAGGTTGATGTCATACCAAGCATCTTCTTTGATCACAATAGCATGAAGTTAGAAATCAACTAAAATAAAAAACTCAAAAACACTCAAATACACGGAGGTTAAATAGCACGTTATTAAACAATGAGTGGACTACCAAAGAGATCCAACAAGAAATTTAAAACTTCTTGGAAACAAATGAAAATAAACACACAATACCCAAAACCTATGGGACACAGTAAAAGCAGTCCTGAGAGGGATGTTCATAGAATCTGAGGCCTACCTCAAGAAATAAGAAAAAGGACTAATAAACTATCTAACCCTACAACTAAAATAACTGGAAAGAAAACAGCAAGTAAAGCCCAGAGGAAGTAGAAGGAAGGAAATAGCAAAGATCAGAATGGAAATAAATGACATAGAGATAAAAAAAAAAGAGTACAAAAGATCAATAAATCCAAGAGCTGGCTCTTTTAAAAGATAAAAAAGATTGATGAACTTTTAGCTAGACTCATCAAGAAACAAAAAGAGAAGACCCAAGTAAATAAAATCAGAAATGAAAGAGGAGATATACCACAGAAATAAAAAGGATTGTAAGAAAATACTATGAACAAATATATGCCAACAAATTGGACAACCTGGGCAAAATGGACAAATTACTAGAAACATACAAACTTCCAAAACTCAATCAGGAAGAATGAGAAAACCTGTATAGGCCAATAACAACTTATGAAATTGAAGCAGTAATTAAAAAACAAAAACAAAAAAAACTCCCAGCAAACAAAAGTCCTGGACAGGATGGATTACAGGAGAATTTTACCAAACATTCAAAGGAGAACTAACACTTATCCTCCTCAAACTATTCCAAAAAACTCAAGAGAAAGGAACACTTCCAAGTTCTTTTTATGAAGCCAGCATTACCCTAATTTCAAAACTGGATAAAGACACTACAAAGAAAGAAAATTACAGGTCAATATCCCTGATGAACACGGATGCTAAAATCCTCAGCAAAATATTAGCAAATCAGATCTAACAATATATTAAAAAGAGCATATACCATGACCAAGTGAGATTTATTCCAGGAATGCATGGCTGGTATAGTATTCTCAAATCGATAAATATGATACATCACATAAACAAATTGAAAGGTAAAAATCACATAATCATATCAATACATGCAGAAAAAGCATTCAACAAAATCCAACACCCATCCTATCTAATAAAAGAGAAACATGGTAATTAGCCATACCTCCGCTACCCTTCCCATAGGCTAATCAGGGAGATATGCAAATTAACTGCCAGCCAAGATGGCGGCCAGCAGCCAGGCAGCTGACGCGAACAGGGAGGCTTGCTTGCTTCAGTGATGGAGGAAGCCAAGCTTCCCCGCCTGCCTTGCCGGCCTCTGAGCTGCAACTCTAAGAAACATTGTAACAAATATAGAAGCTAAACCAAACCCCAGAAACCTGCTTTAGTCAGCCAGGCTTCAGCCAGCAGGACCGCAACATTGTTTCAAATACAGAAGGTAAACAAAGGCCAGAAACCTGCTTTCAGCAGCCGAGGCCTCAGAGCTGGAGCCGAGCCTAAGAGCTAAAGCTGGCCCAGAATAAAAAAAAAAAAGGAAAAAAGGAGCGGTTGGGAGCTTCAGTCACCCGCCAGCCTGAAAACGGCCCTCAGCCCCTCATCCAGACTGGCCAGGCACCCCAGTGGGGACCCCCACCCTGATCCAGGACACCGCTCTATCCACCGAGCCAAACCCCACCCGTGCACCAGGCCTCTATCGAATATAGCTTCAGCAAAGTGGGAATAGAGGGATCATACCTCAATATAATAAAGGCCATATATTACAAACTTACAGCCAACATCATTCTCAATGGACAAAACTAAAAGCATTTCCCTTAAGAACAGGAACAAGACAAGGATGTCTGCTTTCACCACTCTTATTCAACATATTACTGAAAGTCCTAGCCACAGTGATCAGACAAGAAGAAGATATAAAAGGCATCCAAATTGGGAAAGAGGAAGTAAAAACTGTCATTATTCGCAGATGACATGATATTGTACATAGAAAGCCCTAAAGACTCCACTAGGAAACTATTAGACTTAATAAATGAATTCAGCAAGGTAGCAGGATACAAAATCAACATCCAGAAATCTATGGCATTTTTATATACCACTAATAAACTCTCATAAATTGAAACTAAAAAACAATCCCATTTACCATTGCAACAATAACAACAACAAATAAGATATTTAGGAATAAACTAAAGCAAGAAGTAAAAGACATGTACTTGGAAAACTATAGGACATTGTAAAAAGAAATAGAAGATACACACAAATGAAAGAGTATACCATGTTCATGGATGTGGAAAATTAACATCATTAAAATGTCCATACTACCCAAAGCAATTTATAGATTCAATGCAATTCTTATTAACATACCAATGGCACCAAACTAGAACAAATACTCCAAAAATTCTATGGAACCATAAAAGACCCAGAATAGCTGCAGCAATCCTGAGAAAGAAGAACAAAGTTGGAGGGATCACAATATTGGATATCAAACTATACTACAAAGCCACTATAAACCAAACAATCTAGTACTGGCACAGGAACAGGCATATAGGGCAATGGAATAGAACAGAGACCATTTCGGTCAATGAATATTAGACAAGGGAGGCAAGAAGATAGTCTCTTCAATAAATGATATTGTGAAAACTGGACAGACACATGAAAAAAGATTAAACTAGACCACCAACTTACACCATATAAAAGAATAAATTCAAGGTGGATAAAATACTTAAATGAAATCTATGAAACCATAAAAAATCCTAGAAGAAAACATAGGCAGTAAAATCTCAGACAACTTACATATCAGAATTTTTGTCAATACATCTCCTAGGGCAAGAGAAACAAAGGAAAAAATAAACAAATGGGACTACATCAAAATGAAAAGCTTCTTCACAGCAAAAGAAACCGCCATCAAAATGAAAAGGGAGCCCACTATATGGGAGAACATATTTGCCAATGATACATCTGATAAGGGGTTAATTCCCAAATATATAAAATACTCCTACAGATCAACAAAATGAAGGCTAACAATCCAATTAAAAAATGGTAGAGGACCTGAATAGACACTTCTCCAAAGAGGACATACAAATGGGCAAGAGACATATGAAAAAATGCTCAACATCACCAATCATCAGAGAGATGCAAATCAAAATGACAAGAAGATAGCACCTCACACTTGTCAGATTGGCCATCATCAATATATCAACAAACAAGTGCTGGTGAGATGTAGAGAAAAGGGAATACTAGTTCACTGCTGGTGGGAATGCAGACTGGTGCAGACACTATGGAAAACAGTATGGAGTTTCTTTTAAAAATTAAAAATGAAACTGCCGTTTGACCCAGTGATCCCACATCAGAAGGAATATATGCGTCTCTACATTTGTAGCAGCATTATATACAATAGCTAAGATCTGGAAACAGCCCAAGTGCCCATTAGTAGATGAATGGATAAAAAAGCCGTGGGACATTTTACACAATGGAATACTACGCAGTTGTAAAAACGATAATCTCTCACCCTTTGGGACAGCATGGATGGGCCTGGAGACTATTATGCTAAATGAAATAAGCCAGTTGGTAAAAGACAAATATCACATGTTCTCACTTATTTGTGGAATCTAATGAACAAAATGAACACTTGGGTTGCGGGAAACGAGTTAAGTCGGCTCGCGTGAATTGCGCGTACTCCGCGGGAGCCGTCTTAAACTCGGTTCATATAGATTTGCGGTGGAGTGCGGGAAACGTGTAAACTCGGGCCGATTGTAACTGCGTATTACCAAATATTTCATTTCAATCGAACCCATACTTCAAAAGATATAGGCATTTTAACGCGCCATCTTATATTTTGGCGGGAAATTCACCCGACACCGTAGTGTGAATTGACCAACAAAATAAGACTTAAAGCAGGGAGGCATGGAACAGACTGACAAACCTTGATGTGGGGGTGGGGGACTAGGAGAGATAAACCAAAGAACTTACATACTTACATGCGTAGCCCATGGACACAGGCATATAGCGTAGTGAAGACCTGGGGGGGGGGGAGGGGTTGGTAGTGCTGGGTGTAAGGGTAAAGGGGGGGGATGAGAGACATCTGTAATACTGTCAACAATAAAATGCCGAGTCTCAGGCCCACTCCAGACCTACTAAATCAGAATGTCTGCATTTTTACAACATTCCTATTTGGTTCTGCTGCTTATTAAAGTTTGAGAAGCACTGGTCTGAAGGAGGAAGCCCTGTACCAGTGATGGCGAACCTTTTGAGCTCAGCGTGCCAGCATTTTGAAAAACCCTAACTTAACTCTGGTGCCGTGTCACATATAGAAATTTTTTGATATTTGCAACCATAGTAAAACAAAGACTTATATTTTTGATATTTATTTTATATATTTAAATGCCATTTAACAAAGAAAAATCAACCAAAAAAATGAGTTCGCATATCACCTTCGACACGCATGTCATAGGTTCGCCATCACTGCCCTATAAAAAGGGTTGGGTACTGAGGAACTGAAAAAATAACTTGGAATCGAGGTTTCCAGGAATGACCTAAAAAGCAAGCTTTTCAAAAGCTCACACAAGCAGGAGTTTGGGTTGTTCTCATTTTATAACTGCTGCAACACTAAGTCCCAGAGTTCCCAAGACAGCCTCAGTTTCAAATATTCTGTTCCCTTTGCAGCCATGTATCCTGATGGGCTGGGGATGGACCACAGGTGTAGTGAATGAGCAGTCAGGAGTGAGATTAGTGAAGCTGCTACCATGTGGGTGTGGAGACAGGCTAGTTGGCATGATGGGTGCCAGCTAATCAACTAAGGTAAAGTAGGAATGAAGGGCAGTCAGGGAAGAATCGAGGTTAAATTAGGAGGAAAAAGAGAGGATTTATGCAGCATATACCAGAGCTATCCAACAGAACTTACTGAAGTAAGGGAAATGTTCTATATCTACACTGTTCAATATGGTAGCTGCTACCACATGTGGCTATTAAGCACTTAACATATAGCTAGCACAACTGAGAAGCTAAATTTTAAATTGTATTTCTTTCTTTTTTCAATCTTTAATTTCTTTATTGATTAAGGTATTACATATGTGACCTCATTCCCCCCATAAGCCCCCCCACACACACACACACTCATGCTCTCATCCCCCTGTTGTCCGTGTCCATTGGTTTGGCTTATATGCATGCATACAAGTCCTTTGGTTGATCTCTCCCCCTTACCCCCACCCTCCCCTACTTTCCCTCTGAGGTTTGACAGTCTTATCACTGCTTCTCTGGATCTATCCCTTTTCATCAGCCTATGTTGTTCACTATATTCCACAAATGAGTGAGATCATGTGGTATTTATCTTTCTCTGACTGGCTTATTTCACTTAGCATAATTTTAACTAATTTAAAATTAATGTGGCACATATGACAAATGGCCACCTGGACATCACAGGGTACACTAACTCATGGGTCAGAAACCAGGCCCTGTGCCTGCCTAGTAAGACCAGCAGGATCATGTTTAGGAAAAGGTCATTGATGGGACACTAAAGATATAGTCAAGTAAGGAGGAAGGTTTGAATGAGCATATTTAGACATATAGAAGAAAGTGTATCTTACAGAAACTAGAAATCAGATAAATAATTATAGCTGATGTCATAGACCCTGGCTAGGCTAAGAAAGGATCAAGGACAAAGATGAAGAAACCCAAAAACAGTTTGTTTGTTTTTACTTTAAGTCTCATGATTTCCTCCTTGAAAATTTTGCCTAATGTAACCTGCACCCCTCTTCCTATACTTCTCCCTCACAATTACGTACATACTCAGAATTCTTGGCTCACTTTCCTCACATCACACCTAAAGAGCATTTCCCACATCAGCTGGGCCTGAGAAATAGACTTTCATACCACACCATTTTTAAAAAAATGTTTTTATTGATTTTAGAGAGAAAGGAAGGGAGAGGCTAGAAAGATAGAAACATTGATGAGAGAGAAATATCAATCAGTTGCCTCCTGCATGCCCCCTACTCAGGATCGAGACCACAACTGGGGCATGTGCCCTGACCAGGAAGGGAACTGGTGACCTCTCATGGGTCAGTGCTCAACCACTGAGCCACACCGGCTGGGCATATACCACACGGATTTCAAATCCTTCCATAGCCCTGAAGATTCTGATGAGCCAAGGCCACATTTGTTGGGTAGATATTGTAACAGATGAACACAGACCCCACAGAGATGAGCACAAGAAATCTTTTTGAATGCTCACCATAAACATGGTATTTCCATGGCTTTTTCTGAACATAAAAGTAATGCCCCTACAATTTACTGTTTTTCCAAAATTATCATGTCTGGCAAGAAACAACGAAAAGATAAGCTTATAGCACAGTGTTGGGTGTCAAAGCAAGACACGAAGGATAAAGGAGGTAAGGTTTTTTAAGCAATCAACAGCTAGCACCCTGCCTGTGTGCCTGGTGAAGCAGCTCACGTGTGTTTGGAGAGGCTGCAAATGCTTCACCATAAGGTGGGCATAGAGCTGTGGTTCTCAACCTTGGCTGCACATTAGAATCACCTGGGAATCTTTTTAAAATCTTGATTCCTGGGCCTCATCCTCCGGAAATTCTGTTTCTTTGTTACTAATGTTGTGGCCCCACCCCATAACATGAAACAGAATTTCTGGAGGATGTGGCCCAGAAATCAGGATTTTAAAAAGATTCCCAGGTGATTCTAATGTGCAGCCAAGGTTGAGAACCACTGGCATAGAGGATTGTATGCTTCCTTCTCTTCCCAAATTATGTCCAAATCCTGACCCTGGAAACTGAATGGAACCTTATTTGGGAAAAGGGTTGCTGCAGATGAAATTAAGTTAAGGATCTTGAGATAAGATCATCCTGGATTTTGACTCTAAATTCAATGTCAGGTGTCTACTTACAGAGGCAGAAAAAACTTAGAGTCACAGAGACATGAAGAGGGCCACATGAAGGCAGTGCCAAGATTACTGTGATGATCTAGAAGCCAAGGGAAGCCACGGACTGTGCCAAGGAGAGCGGCATGGAACGATTCTCCCTATGACCCTCCAGAACCAACCCTGCTAACACCCTCATTTCAGACTTTTGCCCTCTGAACAATGAGAGAATAAATTTGTATTAAGCCACCAAGTTTATGGGCATTTGTTACAGCAGGCCTAGGGAACTAATACAGTGGGAAAGGCAGGTCATTTTGGGGTGGGCTTTGTCTAGGAAAGAAGCAAGTTTCCCTCCAAGTTATGCTAAAATAAGACCAGAGTGCACAAAGTCTCTGGCAAAGGCTACTTCTCTTCAGACCCTTCTGTATGCTGAACTGGACAATACAAGGGAGAGAGCAGAGAGCTTTGAAACAAACTAGGACCTAATACGCCTTCTGAGACTCAACACTTAACTCTCTCTAAGGGTCTGGGTGGGCATGATACCAAAGGCCCAAGAGGAAATTCACACACAGAAGGGGGCATCTGGTTAGTGTCCTGGGCCCCCACTCGGTACTGTTGTGGGGCAGGACTGCTCCAGGCTCTGCTTCTGGCTGAGGCTTGGCTCTCCTCCAACACAGTGCGTGAGAGTCAGCCAAAGCGACTCTAGCCATGGAGTGCACCCAAGGGCCACTCTGAGCCCTGCAGGGTCTATCCTTGCCAGAGCACCCTGGGCCAAGGGAAGAAGGAAACACATGGAAGCAGGAGAGGAACTAGAGAGCCGAAGATAGTATACAGTATGGAGATCAGTTCAATGGGAGGTCAAAGAAGGGAGAGACACGTGTGCTGAGATGACAACTCTGTTGTCTCTTCTCTCCTGATCTCAGTCTGTCCTCCGTTTAAGGGCTCTCTATCTAGAGGGTCTGCTAGGAGAGAACCAGGGACCTGAGCCCAGGACATCAACCCCACTTCTTTATTCGATTCTATGCACATCATTAATATTTTTGCACTTCCCACAACAGTCCCTACGACAGAAAGGGCCTCTCCATTCCAGCTTCCCAAAGCATATTTTAAAACCTCAGCAGCTATGTGATTTTTAAACTCAGAAAAGAAATGAAATTTAGTAGATGCTGTTAAAGAACATCTGTTGTCCCATTTTTATTTTAAAAAGCATTTCAGGAGGAACCAAGATGGTAGCGTAGGTAAACACTGGTACTTGCATCCTCCCACAACCACATCAAAATTACAGCTAAAATACGGAACAACCATCATTCAGAACTGGCTGAAAACTGGCTGAATGGAAGCCCTACAACTAGAGAATTAAAGAAGAATCCACATTGAGACTGATAGGACGGGTGGAGGTGTGGAACAAGCTGGTCCAACACTCATGTGTGGTGTGCTTTTAATCGGAAGGGATATCTTGGCTAAGGAGTGAGGGGTCCCAATCCCACACCAGATCCCCAGCCCAGGGTTCCAGAGCTTGGAAGAAAAGTCCCTGTGACTTCTGGCTGTAAAAACCAGCAGAGATTGTGGCTGAGTGACACAGAGGCTCTTGGAGTCCCAGAGCAGTTTCTCTTAAAGGGCCCACACGTGTACTTACTCAGACACACTCTCTCTGAGCACCAACATTGGGGCAGCAGTTTGAAAGGATCCAGGGACATATGGGGAGGAACTAAATTGTCTGGCATCAGGGCAAGAACTAGGGGTCAGCTTTTTCCAGACCAAAGTGCTGGGACTTCTTCCCCCACTCCCTTCAGAGCTGACTGGCAGGTACCATATCTGAGTCTCCATCAATCTGGCCCACATTGTTCCCCACCTTGGTAATTCCCTGAGATCACATTCCACCTAATTTGCAGCGCTACCAAAGCTGTTTGCAGTGTCTTTTCCATATGAATGGGCTGTCCTGGCTCAGGCATCAGACTTCCCTAAAATCTCTCAAAGAAGCAGTAGGCTGAACTCAGTGTGCCCATAGCTCTTAATAAGTGGCCCCAGGACTAGCACTAGCAGCAGCTTGCCAAGGTTCACAGCTTGGTTTCTCCTAGGCACCTCTAAGCCCAACACAATTAGCAGCTACTAGTATCTGCAGATCACTCTGTAGCTTCTGCTGGGGGGCCCCAGGCAGGGTACAGGCAGTGGCTAACTTTGCACCTCCCAGTAGGCCCCAGAGCCAGTGCACTCGGAGGACAGCTTCAGACAATAGCAGATAATAAACCTACCATATCCACGAGCAACACAAGGGATAGACTCGGTGAACACCAAGCCCTACTAAAGCATGTCCTGCTCCATAGGGATGTCTTCTGCACAGCAGCTCTTCCACTGTAGTCGCAGGTGGTTCTCACAGCCCATTGGCCTGGGGGTGAATTCCTCCCAGTGTCACCAACAGCAATCAAGTCTCAACTACAACAAGATAGTGCACACAGCCCACACAGGAGTGCACCCAGAGTACCCATCTCAGGTGACTAGGGAGACTGAGCCACTGGGCCCCACAGGACCTACTACACAAGGCCACTCTACCAATTCCAGGAGACATAGCAGCTCTACCCAAACAAACACAGGGAAGCAGCCAAATGCTGAGACAAAGAAACATGTCACAAATGAAAGAACAGAAGAATCTCCAGAAAAAGAACTGAAATGGAATCAAGCAAACTACTGGATACAGAGTTCAAAACAATGGTTATAAGAACTCTCAAGGAACTTAATGAAAGCTTTAAGGAACTTAGTGAGAATGTCAAGGAACTTAGAATTTCACGGAAATTAGTGAGAACATCAAAGACATGAAAAAGGACCAGTCAGATATGAAGGATACACTAGCTGAAATGAAGGATAATTTACAGGAGATCAATAGTAGAGTAGAGGATACCAAGAATCAAATCAGCAATTTGGAATATGGGGAAGCACAAAACACCCTATCGGAATAGCAAAAAGAAAAAATAATCCAAAAATATGAAAATAGTGTAAGGAGCCTCTGGGACAACTTCAAGCATACCAACATTTGCATCATGAGGTTGCTGGAAGGAGAAGAGAGGGAGCAGGAAATTGAGAACCTATTTGAAGAAATAATGACAGAAAACTTCCCCTACCTGGTGAAAGAAATAGACATACAGGTCCAGGAAGTGCAGAGAGTTCAAACACGATGAATCCAAAGAGGCCCATACCAAGACACATCACAATTAAAATGCCAAAGGTTAAAGACAACGAGAGCAGAAAGAGGAAAGCAGCTGGTTCCCTACAAGGGAGCACCCATATGACTTTCAGCTGATTTCTCAACAGTAATTTTGTAAGCCAGAAGGGAGTAGCAAGAAATATTTAAAGCGATGAAAATAAGGATCTACTACAACCAAGATTACTCTACCTAGCAAAGCTAGCATTTAGAATTGAAGGTCAGATAAAGAACTTCACAGATAAGAAAAAGCTTAAAGGAGCTCATCACCACTAAAACAGTATTACATGAAATGTTGAAGGGTCTTTATTTAGAAGGAGGAGGAGGAGGAAATATGAATAATAAAATGACAATAAATACATATCTATCAACAACTAAATCTAAAAATCAAAATAAATGAACAAGGAATTTAATGAACAAAATAAATTGATGATTAAATAAAACCAGAGGCATGGAAACATGGAACAGACTGACAAATCTCAGAGTGAAGTGGGGGAGAGGGGCGGGATGAGATTAACCAAATAACTTAATTGGGTGCAGCGGGACAAGATTAACCAAAGAATTTATATGCATATATGCCTTACTCATGGACACAGACAATAGAATAGTGAAGACCTGGGGTGTGGTGGGATCCTGGAGGAGGGCAATGGGAGGACAACTGTAATACTCTCAACAATAAAGATTTTTTAAAAAAGAAAAGAAAGTAATTAAAATAAAAAAGCACTTCAGTCAATTGATGTATTGCTTTCTCTATCAAGATGTCCATCAATCAACCCACTCACCTATCCTCCCTCTCTCTCTTTCTCTCTGGGTTATACATATACATGCATTAAAGATGTCTGGAATTATGTTCATCTACTGTAAACAAGAGTTAATTCTCAGTGGTGGGATTTGGGGTAATTTTTTACTTTCTTCTTGGCTCTCATCTGGATTGTTTGAATTCTTTACATTGGACACATGCTACTTTTAAAAAAACATTAAGGTCAGTGTTCTAAATGAAATATCAAAAAGTCCCATAGTGGAAATAAACTGAAAGAAAGAAAGGAGAGAAGGAGGAGAAAAGAATGAAGGGAAGGGAAGACAATAAAAGAAATAAGGAAAGGAAAAAAAGAAAAATGAAATGGGAGAGAGGGGATCAATAATCCATGCTCAGAAGAAATGGTGAGTCCATTATCTGCATACTCATCTTAGGGCCCACTGTAGGCCCTCCCACTCCTTTTTCACAGGTGAACCCTGAGGGAAAGCTCGTGGAAGACGCTCATTAAGGCCCAAACACCAACCATCTCTCCTACAAAAGAAGCTTGGGAAGTGGGAGGCCTCTGTGGCCACGGCCCACCCAGCTTCCGGTGAACTGTGGACCCAGGCCACACTTCATGGTTCCTCTATTTCACCCCCTGGAGGATTTTGGTTGAGAGACCAGAACTCTAAACTACAGAGTGGGTAACATTTTAGACTCTCTGGGTTAAGCTCACACTCAGAGGTCCAGGACTTCTATCACATCTTGGACTTTAAAGTGACCTTCGACAAGTCACCTTAACCTCTCTGAGCCTCAGGTCTCTTATCGCTGAAATAGAAAATCAAGACCCATCCTACCCAGGTGCTGAACCCAACATGTGCAGCACAGGCAGGTCATGCTGTCCTTCCTCAACAAGTGCACAGCCTGGATACAGAGACAACACAGAGCAAATCAGCATACATCTGTTGATTACATGCTAAGCTCCAAGGCTGCAATGGAGCCTGGAAATTCAGATCAACATCAGTAATAGTTAAGACTTATTGAGTAATTATGTCCTCTATACATAGTTCCAATTTGATCCTCACAGCATCCATAGAAAGTGAATTTTTTAATTATTCCCATTTTATACATTAAGAAACTGAGGTAGAGGGAGGTTAAGAACTCCTGAGTTAAAGACTGGCCTCCAGTCACAAAGCTTGCAAATAGTAGCACTGCAATTTTAATTTAGGCAAATCCATCTTTTAACACTACACCCTTTGCCTACTCCATAACAAGTAAGATGTGACTGTCATTTTTTATGAGGTTACATGTTTAGATAGGGACAAGGCATGCAAACAAATATAAAATAGTGCACTGTGATGAACTTATTTTAACAGGTCATATGTGCAAAGTACAGAGATAACCTGGGGGAAAGAAATATCTGAGAGGGTCAGGGAAGATTTCCTAAGAGTAATGAAACTCAACCTGGCTTTTAAAGAATGAATGGGAGTTTTTCTGTGTTAAAAAATAAATAAATAAAATGGAGGCCCAGGCAGAAGCAATAGTTTGGGTAGACAGAGGGGGGGAAAAAGCAAGTAACAACACAGTACAAATTTAATGGAGACAAAACATCAAGAATGCTAAAATGCTGGGACGAGAAGAGCACAGTGCACAGAGGGAATGGTATCTCGAAGCCTGAAAACACGGCTGACAAAAGATCTGGGAAGAGGTCAAAGCAAGATGACTTGAGAAGAGGTGACCCACAGAGATGGCCAGCAGCTAGAACAAGACACAGTGTGACCTCCCTGCAAGGAGCTTAGCTTTCATCCTATAAACAGCCACACCGGCTCTTGTAGTTCCTTCCCCACAGGAACAAAGGTGACTCCTAGGACAGACAGCCTTTCACTGACAGCTCAGAACTGACTCTGGTTTCCAGACAATGGCCGGACCCTGGCCTTGGTTCTGGCCACACCACACTGGACACTTCAATCTTTGCCAAGCTCACTCTGGTGGTTTGAGTTGGAGGGTCTTTCCTATTTTGTCTCAGTTCCCCTTCCCTACATCTCACCAAGTGTCTGTTACTGCAAGAGGTTAGTGATGGGTGCCTCTTCTTCCAAATCATCTCCATTTTCAGTCACAGATTAACGAGACCCACACAATAGAACTTGCTCAAAAACAAATGGCTAAACTCCAACCTGATGTGCTGAATGCCTACGTTTCTAACTGCTCAGTCAACAACCTCCAACCTCCCTGCTTTTCTCTAAAGACACCATAAAAGGAGAAATCAGAGCCGAAAGAACCTCACTGCAGAGCAGATCAGCATATTAACTTATAACAGTCCACATACTCATGGCATTACCTCACGGCCTGATTCTAGGTTCCACGCACGAGTATAAACTAGGACAACATGAAACTCCCTGATATAAAGGCTGGTTTAGGCTCAGGTCCAAAGAAAATGGATCATGCAACATGTAAGCAGACTCTGCTTTTGGATTCTCCCGTGCTACTGCGGAGAGTTCAGAAAGGTGGGGCCTGGGCCATCACATCAGGATTCCTGATATTTCACAGCATGCCAACATTGCAGGATTGGCTCAAAGTCACCCATCTAATGAGTGAAAACTCTAGGATTCAAAGCTCAAACTTATTATTCAATGTTAAAAAAACAAAACATACTTTGAAAACAGTTCTTAGGAAAATAAGGTGATGGAGTTGTGTTCTGTGTGGGTTTTTTTTTTTTTTTTGGTGGGGAGGGCAGGGGGGCAGTTTAATAATAGCACAGGGGAGGGAAATAATGGACACTAGCCTTTGCCAGGTACTGCTGGGTGCTTTACACACATAGTTCTGTCAATCCTCATAATCCTTCAAGGAGGTCATCAGCACCATCACTGTATGTCACAGGGAGGGAGCTGAGGTTGAGAATAGGCTTAGAAACTTGACCACAGTCAATTAGTGAATGAGAATCCAGATTAGAACTCAGGTTGACCTTCAAATGGGTCATTCTCCCTACATCACGCTGCATTCAGGAGTTGTGTCTGCAGGTGTCTCAGCCCTCCACCAGGCCCCTCATGTGCACCCGCAAAGCTTTATCTTCCACCCTGGCTGAGGCCTCTCTTGCCCAGCGTGTAGCTCCTGAGGTCCTTCAGAGCTGAATAAAGACTTGCTGAGTAGATGACCTGCCAGGGCAGAATGCACCAGGGCTTTCTCAGCCCATCCAGAAGTGGGAAACCTTTTAGCTATTTATCAGGCCAGACCAGTTTATCCAGTTCCAATTTAGGACAAATTTTACACGTTAACTAGTTGGTTCTTGTAGGGTTATCTCACAAGGCAAGTATTTGTGGTTTTTCTCCTGGGGCAACACACACTAAATAAACAAAGCCAAGCCCTGTAGGGCCAGGTTTCCTCCCAGCTACCCTGCTCCATCTGTTCCTCACTCTTAGTCCACCAATGGCCATAAGGTCTGGTTCTACACAGGCTTACCTGGTACCTAATGCAGCCGCCAGGTTCTCTGGGCCTCCCTGCTGGATCCACCGTCCATTCTACCTCTGGCTTGGCTGCTCAGCCACTACCACCTCCTACAGTTCTCTCTTGGGGTTGGAAATGGCCACTCAGTTTTTTAAGCAGCTCTTAGGGGTTGAACTACAGAAGCAATTTAGTGTTGTAACTAGTCAAGCCACATCTACTGCAAATCCATAGACATCCCCTGCCTAGCCTTGGACCAGGGTGGGTTTAGTTTACACACACATGGCCCCTCTCTTTCCTCCCCTCTTCTCCCTCCCCACCAGACAGGAAAGTACACACACACACACACACACACACACACACACACTGATTTTTATCAAGGTCTGGAAGGGCTACACAGATGATAAAATGTCCCCAGGCTAATGGCACCCATGCAAATAAGGTAAGGGCCTTTGCTTCCCAAGGCATTGCTCAAATGTGGCCTTAATAAATAGCATTTCCCCTGATGAAAGCCTTGCTCATTTTGACAGGTTTGACAGGTTTGTATGTCATTCTTAGAATTGTGATTGCTTCCTACAGAAAAATTAGATTGGTGTCAAATCTGTTGCTTCAGAAACTCTATCTGAATTACCAAATAAAAGGAAGTAAGTTATGAATAAAAAAAGTATTTTGGGGAACAGAAATGATAAATTGTTAAATTGAGCTTCTTGAAAGCACATCTTATAGGAAGCTACTCTTTCTTTGTACATGTGGTACTTCACACCCAACAGACACACTTAAATGTTGAATATTTAATAACTAGAGGCCCGGTGCACAAAAATTTGTGCACTCGGGGGAGGGGGGGTCCCTCAGCCTGGCCTGCGCCCTCTCGCAGTCTGGGACCCCTCGGGAGATAACGACCTGCTGGTTTAGGCCTGCTCCCGGGTGGCAGAGGGCAGGCCCAATCCCTAGGTGCAGCCCCTGGTCAGGCTCAGAGCAGGGCCAATTGGGGAGTTGGGGCGCCGCCCCGTCATGCACAGAGCAGGGCGGATCGGGAGGTTGCGATGCCACCCTCAGTCACGCTCAGGGTAGGGCTGATTGGGGGGTTGGGGCACCACCCCCTGTCACACTCAGGGCAGGGCCGATGGGGAGGTTGGGGCACCGCACCCTGTCACACACAGAGCCGCAGGGCGATCAGGGGGTTGGGGAGCTCCCCCCTATCAGGCACAGAGCAGGGCTGATCAGGGGGTTGGGGCACCTTCCCCTGTCACGAACAGAGCAGGGTGGATAGGGAGGTTGTGGCCCAGCCCCCTGTCACACACAGAGCCGCAGGGCGATCAGGGGGTTTGGGCGCTGCCCCCTGTCACACTGATCCCGGTGCCCGGAGGCCTCGCGGCTCCGCTGATCCCGGTGCTGGGAGGCATATTACCCTTTTACTATATAGGATAGAGGCCTGGTGCATGGGTGGGGGCCGGCTGGTTTGCCCTGAAGGGTGTCCTGGATCAGGGTGGGGGTCCCTACTGGGGTGCCTGGCCAGCCTGGATGAGGGGATGATGGCTGTTTGCAGCTGGTCACACACCCTTCAGGGTGGGGGTCCCCACTGGGGTGCCTGGCCAGCCTGAGTGAGGGGATGATGGCTGTTTGCAGCTGGTCACACACCCTTCAGGGTGGGGGTCCCCACTGGGGTGCCTGGCCAGTCTGGGTGAGGGGCTGAGGGCTGTTTTCAGGCTGGTGGGTGACTGAAGCTCCCAACCACTCCTTTTTTTCTTTTTCTTTTTTTTTATTCTGGGCCAGCTTTAGCTCTGAGGCTTGGCTCCAGCTCTTAGGCCTCGGCTGCTGAAAGCAGGTATCTGGTTTGTTTGGGTTCTATAATTGAAACAATGTTGCGGTCCTGCTGGCTGAAGCCTGGCTAGCTGAAAGCAGGTTTTTGGGGTTTTGTTTAGCTTTTATTTTTGTAACAATGTTTCAAACTGCAAGCTCAGAGGCCGGCAGCGGCAGGTGGGGAACGTTGGAGTCCTCCGTCACTGAAGCAAGCAAGTCTCATGTTCTCTTCAAGCTGCCTGGCTGCCAGCCGCCATCTTGGCTGGCAGTTAATTTGCATATCGCCCTGATGAGCCAATGGGAAGGGTAGCGGAGGTACGGCTAATTACCATGTTTCTCTTTTATTAGATAGGATAGGTGGTAACACCACTGTGAAAAACAATCACATTCAAATTACCACTTTACTTTTTTCCTTAAATGTTAACATGACAAAATATATGGTTCCTTGCTTTAAACATTGCTAATTAGAAATTCTAATATTTCAGTAACTTGAATTTAAATTTATGTTTAAATGGAAAATGAATTTCAGATTTAACAAAATATTACAAACTTGTAATAAAGGACATTAATTAATATATGTATGAAATACCACTTGTTTCCATGTAGCTCATTAGACCATCACCACTCAGACCAAAGCTGAAAAATGTGTTACTATTAAAAGTTGAAAACCAATTGCCCTAAATCACTTAATTGAGTAAATAAGTCCTAGAAACATAAGCATTTGTAGGAGAGAGAGAGTGTGCATACATGTGTGTCTCACATATGTTGGGGGCATGGCAGCCATCACGTTATTTCCCTAATGGATTATAACTGAAAGGCCATCCACTGAGGTGATTTCTCCCCAATTGGAGACTTGTTTTAATTTTTTTACTGATTGTGCTTTGTTGCAGTCCAACCCGAGGTTTGATCTTCCACATCGTTCCCTTGCAACCCAATCCCATGCCCTTCTAGAAGAAGAATGATCTCAAGTGGGAAACAATCGCCAGCATCTGCTTGGGGCTTTGATCCCGTGGCTTATTTTACACATCCTAATTCTGCAGGAAACTCCCTGCAGATGTGGAGGAGCCCTCGATCACTGACCTCTTGTTAAAAGCAAACAGCCAGAAATCAGGAACATGACCAGGAAGATAAACAGCTGTTCAGGTCTAGCTGCTTGCCAGAATGGCAATGGCCTCACAAATGAGCCACACGCTCATCTTCATGGAGGAGGTCAAGCTTGAAGTTCCCTCGTTTAATTAGAGATGGTAAAAACATGGCATACGTGCCTTCCCACCCCTCTCCCAATCCCATCATAGATATCATTAAGCAATCACCATACCCTTTTCCTCTGAAATAAATCCCAGCATTATTCTAAAAAAGGTTTAGCCAGATCCATAGCTCCAGATTAAATCTACTTGCCATCCTGGGAGTCTAGGTTCTAAGGGATGAGGATCATACAAAACTCCTCATGGAGCTGAGAGAGGGGGGTACTTTTTTCAAGTCCTAAACAGAGTGGGAGGTTCTGTTTCATTGAAGTACCATCTCTGAACCCCAAAACATTGATTTAAGCATAGAGCCATCAACTAAAAGAAGACACTGGTGTTGATAAGTGCCTGTATGTACCGAACGTGAGCTATGTGCCAGGCCCTGCTCTATGCACCTCACGTATATTGTCTCATTTAATTAATAAAAGATGACTCTGACGCTAACATGACCCAGGATCCAAGACTCATTTCTCAGATCCAACATGTTTCACAGATGAGTGCAGCAAGTCACACAGGACAGCTGCATGCCAAGAGTGCTCTCACCCTCCCAGGACTCGAGCACATTAATTCTGCTCAAGAAGGAGGGCTTTCTAACATCCAGCGCAGCCCTGGCCCATCTGTTCCAGTCTGTCACTTAGCCACATTCGAGTTCTGAATGTGCAGCTTCAAAAAGAAACGGATTTGTAACATAACTTTGCCTTGGCCCAGAAGAACAGCATAGCTTCCATGAAGATATACATCTTCCTTACACCATCTACCATATCTGCCAATTTCTGAGAGTTGTGAGGGCCACAAATCTATTCAACAACAAATCAAGATGATGCCAAGGGCTTAATTTTAGAGAACTGGAGACAGGGAAGCTATTGTCAGGGCTTGGGTCAGACCTTGCCTGCTGCGTCACTTGCTCTGATGGGCCAGCAGTTGGCCATCGACTTGGCCAATGTCCATCCTCAGGGATTCTCCATGGATCCCGAGAGATAACCTTGCACCAGCTGCCCCAGAGCTAGGGATTGACAAATAACAAGAATGATGGTGAAAATAATGATCAAAATGAGAGCTACTAATTCTACTGGATGTTTAGTAAACACCCAGGAAATGTGCCAGATGGTTCAAATATATAATCCCCAAAGCGTCTAGGACCTGTTTACTTAGAAAGGCACATACCTCCCAGAGGAAGGTTGTGGAGAAATCACGTGTTGGTTTCAAAGCTAGGATTTTGAAAAAGTCCTTTAACTCTGTTTCCCTGTTTACAAGAAAGATATCTCTCCCTGTTTTACACTTGTATGTCATAAAGAAATATGATCCATGTGAACATGCTTTGGACTACTTTGTGGAAAAGAGCTAACTAAGTTCTCAGTTTATGACTGTTCTGTTTGTTGATATACTGCTCTGGCTTCCTGTTTGCTGGATGTATCTTATCACACTGTCCTCCATAATGTGAATTCTAAATCTTAAAAACGGTCTCTCTTTAAATATTTTCATCAACTAAACTGCAACTAAAATAGGCTGGGAGGTTGTGAGTTTCTTGAGGGCAGAGGTTGCGTCTTACTCATTCTCTGAGTTCCACATATTTGTCATAAAAGAGACAGGCAAGAAAAAGAACCAAATGGTGGGAGAGAGGAGGCAGGAAGAAGCCAGAGCCTTAGTCCACACTTTTCCAACAAGCATCTACTAAGCCTGCAAGAAAGAAAAGCTTGGTACCACCTTAAAAATCAGGTGTTTGATACAAAATGTTACCTCCATGGAGAGAGAAATAGCACTGAGTAAAATGTGAACCAGACATAATATGTGTTCTCAAAGAGAGCCACAGCCCCTAGTACCCTTGTTCTGCCTGGTTCTTGGGAAAATAAAAACACCCACATTGATGCCATGGGAATGTCTCCTAATAGCACTGCCCTCCTGCACTGTACTAGTTGCCAGCCACTCAAATCCATATTTTTCCTGTCCAACATTGTAGATGCCAGAATGACAAGGCTCCTAGCCAAGAAAAAACAAAGGCTCATCCTAATTAGAGCATGTGGAGGGTGAGAAAGCTCAAATCTGTGAGGCCCACACACCAGAAATAGCAAACTAAAATAGGCAGCTGTTTGGAGTTTTTTTTAAAAAAATATATTTCTTTATTGATTTCAGAGAGGAAGGGAGAGGGGAGAGAGAGAAACATCAATGATGAGAGAGAATCTTTGATCGGCTGCCTCCTGCATGCCCCCTACTGGGGATCGAGCCCGCAACCCAGGCATGTGCCCTTTGCCGGAATCAAACCTGGGACCCTTCAGTCCGCAGGCTGACGCTCTATCTACTGAGCCAAGCCGGCTAGGGCAGCTGTTTGGAGTCTTGACGGCCAGTTCTCCATTTCCATGACACATTAACGGTCCTTTCACAAGGACAGTACCCAGGGGTCTTTGGGTTGGCTGGGGCCCACCCCACAGATTATGCCTAAACTGAGACCAGGCCTCAGTACAGTCCTCCCTGTGTCCTCTCAGTCCGGAGATTCCAGAGGAAGGACATTCATGCTCTTCTTGCGTTGAGTGGCAAAAGCTTGCATTACACCCTGCTTCTTCAGGCAGAAAGCACAATGTACAGTGGCTCTCTCCACCATGACCTTGTGGCCAGCAAAGAGGGAGGATGTCCTTCTCAACCAAGCATCTGGCTCCCATAGGAGCACCGCTGTTAGAGAGGCCTGGGGGGAAGGGGGAGTACTCATAGAATCTGGATGAGCTACACTGGACACCAAGCTAACGGTATGCACTCCAATATTTACTGAGAGCCTTTCGTGATTACACAGCGTGGACAAAACAAAACAGCTGCCATCAGGGATAACGATACCTACTTTAACCTTGTGGCAACCACTGGATCATAATATGTTAACATCACAAAACTTGAACTGGGATTCAAATCTCAGGCTGCATTCTAACTTTGAGACTTCAGGTGCCCAACTTCCCAGGATTTGTAGGGAGAATTAGATTAAGGCAGTAATTTGAAGATCCTTGAATTGGGCCTTTTCTTCCCTCAGACCCCCTGACTTCAAGCCTGGTGTTCTTCCCTCTACATTCTAAAGCCGTGTGTGTGTGTGTGTGTGTGTGTGTATGTGTGTGTGTGTGTATATATATATATATCCATGCACACGTACACATCCTTAAAATAAGATCTCTACATCACTGATCTCTTATCCTCACAGACACCTTGTAGTGTAGGTATTTGTGGCACACATGAGAATGTTGTCCTTTGCAGACCTCCCACTACAGGCAATGTAACTGACCAGGGCCCTAGCTGCTGGGCTCTGAAATCCATCTCTGCTGCAGCACTGCACTGAGCTGAACTCTCCAGGGCAATAACTGAAGCCAGCAAGGGTATGAGGCAAGTCTGCTCTCAGGATACTCCTCTGAAGCCTACTTTGACTCCAGGGCTCCCCCACATGGCCTTGCTGAACCCTCCTTGGAAATCTGGGACTCTTCCCCCAATCTTCCTCCCCTGCTCCTTCAGTGGAGGACAGACCTGCATTGCTGTCTGACCATTCTCCTTGGCTACCCATTTCCCCTAATAATATCCTTGCACATGTAATCCCAACTTGGTGTCTTCTTCTTGCAAAAACCCGACAAACAGAATCTTATTATCTCAGTATTACAGAGAGGGAGGGCCAAGATCAAGGGATAAATAACTAATGTCACATAGTTTGCTCATTAGAAAAGAGCTGAGATTTGATATCAGCTATTTGTGCATCCAAATGCTAGAGATGCTGCCCACCCCTGCACAAAGAACCCCAGAGATGGGGCCGAGGTGTTTTGTGTGAAGCTGTAAACCCTTCCCAGGTCCCACAGCTGATTAGTGGAGGGCCAACACCAAAGCATAAATTTTCATCATCGCCTGCCCGGTGTGCCTCAGGAGCCAGGCGCATCAGAGCAATCCCCTCTAGAGCAAGCGTCTGCAGTTCACCCAGCCCGCGGTGCCTGTGGAACCACAGCAGGATTTTGCATTTAGTAAGTGTGTTTGCAGACAATCACTTCATAAAGCTAATCCGCTCTGCATGGGAGCCAGCTGAGGCTGATAACGCGGGGGCTCCGCTAATGTGGATTTCAGAGGCAAAGCCACATTTCTTCCCGGTGAGCTGGCCGCCGGAGACCTGACTCTCTTCAGATGAAACCAAGTGTGCATGTGTCCACACCTAGATTATCTTGGCCTGTCCCAGTTGGAGATTTCAGAGCTGCTTCCTCAAAGCCAGGAGGAGCTCCATCACCCTCACAGGCCAAACACCTAGGTGGCTGGGGAAGATGCCCAAACACCACTTCAGAAAAACCAATCAACTCTGTCTAAATGACTGTAGCAGAAAGCTGGAGGGGGAGACAAACAGCTTTGCTGGCCAAAGGCCTGAGCAGAGAAATGAGCTCAATTCTCTGTGCTCTAGGAGAGGCACAGGTGGGAGAGCAAATGAATAGGTACAGGGGTCCTCAAACTTTTTAAACAGGGGGCCAGTTCACTATCCCTCAGACCGTTGGAGGGCCGGACTATAGTTTAAAAAAAACTATGAACAAATTCCTATGCACACTGCACATATCTTATTTTGAAGTAAAAAATCAAAACGGGAACAAATACAATATTTGTATTTGCATGTGGCCCGCGGGCCGTAGTTTGAGGACCCCTGGAATAGGACCTGCCTCCCCACTCGGCAAGGTGAGGGTGCAGTGATTCCAGGTAACCAGGCAAGTTAGTGTCTGTGCATTCAGATCACTGATGTCTCAACTGATGTCTGCTTCCTTTTAAGTTACTCACCAAATTAGCCTCTCTCTGACTCTTGGCAGCCAGAAGAGCAATGGAACTGACAGCCGCAGCAGAGACAAGGAGAGAAAGTGAGAAAAAGTGAGTGGGTTTATAAAACAGTATTTTAGGGCAGAAGAAACTCAGTGCAGGGCTGCTCTCAGCAGCTGGGACCCAGGAGAACTGAGCAGGCAGGAAGGAAAGCGCTAACAGTCCCTGAGGGCTTGACTGGGTGCCAGGCATTGGGATAACGGAGTCACATGTGTGGTCATGTGATCCTCACCGTAACTCTAAACAGCTGATACTATTATTATTTCCATTTTCCAGAAGAAGAAACTGAAGTTCAGAATTGTGAAACCACTTTCCTAAGGCTTCCCAACTAATAACCGATCAAGCCTGGATTTTAGTAAGTCAGTCTAACTTTAGAGCCTCCTTTATTGACCACACATGCATCATTCCTTGTGTTCACTGAATACCTATCCGGGGTTTTAAATACCAGGCCCTTAGGAAATTTTTCCAATAACTTTGCATAGTGGTTGTCAACCCCATTTTGAGAAGTGAAGAGCTAAGATTCAGAGAGATAAATTTGGTCCTATAGTTAGTGTGTGTGTGGGGGGGGGGGGGGGGGGCGGGCAGGCTGAAACTGAGTCTTCATGACTCCACTCACTATGAGTCCTTCTCATGGGTACACCCAAGGGGTACTGCAGCCACTGCTCAGATAGCCCAGGAGGGCAGAGTAATACTAGCAATGATGCTGAATACTGACGGAGCATTTACAACATGCTGAGCACCAAATTTTGCACATATCATCTCATGTAATCATTAACTCAGCCTTGTCAACGAAGTGGCATTACCTCAATTTCACAATGCGAGGCTCAGAAAAGCAGGGCCACAGTCATCTGCGCAGAGCTGCAGCTCTAACTCAGGCCCACGTTTCTCTGCCCACGTGGCAGCTCACCGGAGGTGACATCAACTCAACCTTCGCCTTTCCACTCAACTAACATATGCCTTTTGCTAAAGAATCCTTGTAAGGGAAGTTGTTAAGGAGGCAGCAAAGGAAGGTTTCCAGGTTTCACTCTGAACAGGATTTCCTAAAAGAACCTTCTAGAAGTTATGGGCAGTGTGGGTCACCCACAGGCCCAGCCACCTTTCTCTCCAACTTGAACTTTCTTCAGGCCAAAGCCTCCCAGGTCTGCCTCAGCCTTCCCAGAAAAAGGCGCTGGCTGTTCAAAGTCAGCGAGTTTCCAGCGGAGGCCTGAGCTGACACTCAGCCCGCCCCTGCCTGTCGCCAGGCAGCCAGTTCCTTGTTTTTCCTCCCACGATGATGGATACAACCTGTCAGGAAAGCTGGTAATATTTTTAGCTACTAACTGATTTTTATCTAAATTTAACTCTGGGCCACAGCACCAGCAGAGTTGCGTCCAGAGGGCAGCCAATGTTTTCATGGCGACACATCATAACTGAGACTTGGTTTTTCTCAGATCCCCTGGCGCTGCCTTTCTGCTCACATAAGGCAAACAGCTCTTCAGGGAAAGAATCCTCATCTTGTAGGACTGGAGTCATTGGGCTGAAGAGCTGGAGGGAATCATGGGTATTATCCAACCTCCTCGTTTTATAGATGAGGAATCTGAGGCCCAGTGAGCGTTAAGTGAGTGAACCCTCAGAGTTTCGTATTGCTTGCTTTCCACAACACCACACTGCCTCTAGGGAACACAGCAAACAAATCAGATGTGATGTCTGCAGAGGGCCATAACTTTTTATTTTATAAATCACTAGAGGCCCGATGCACGAAATTTGTGCATAGGTAGGGTCCCTAGGCCTGGCTGGCGATCAGGACCAACCTGTGGGGCTACCAAAGGGATGATGGGGGGCGGGGGGCACTGGCACCCGCCTTGGTTGGCCTGGGGCTGGGGGCAGCTCCTGTGTTGAGCATCTGCCCCCTGATGATCAGTGCGTGTCATAGCAACTGGTCGTTCCACCATTCGGTCGATTTGCATGTTAGGCTTTTATTATATAGGATAATGTCAAATGCTCTGTGTCCTGGAGCTGAATCTTGTTAAATCCTGATCTCCAGGAAGCAGTGGCAACTGTCTGGTTCAGCATTTCAATAAACCCATGGAAACTGGACTTTTTCCAAGGTTCGGAGTTGAAAAAGTTCCAATCAAAAAATGCCAGTGGGGCCTGTCCTCCGCTCTCCCCTCTGGCATGTGGGCTCCTGGAGAGCAGGGCAGTGTCAATTTACTCACAGCTCCACCTCCAGGCCTGGAATGGCACCTGGCACATAGTGGACGAATCACAAATAGTTATTCAATGGCAGACTGGTGGTATAGGCACAAATGAGTTAACATGAGGAAGAGAATGACAGGCCTGGACTGGCTGTTGGTCTGAAGGGGAAAGCAAAGCCACAAGCAACACAGAGTAAGGGTACCCTTTGCTCTCCTAACTCCCATGGTTGTGCAACTGTCTCCCAGGAGAATTACAGGAAAGGTTTTTTCATGGTCGTACAATAAGATGCAGACTGAAACACCCAAATGGTCACTATCACTCAGCCGAGGGCTAGTCTGTACAACTGAAGATTGAATTAAAGAGGAAAAAAACTGAAAGAGAAGAGTGGCAGCCTGCTCCTGCAGGCAACACAGCAGAGTCACAGCAGAATGCGACACAGAGTTTTTAGTATCGTTAGAGTCCGATCACCTCATGGCTCAGGAAAGGAGCACACACAGCCACTCAGCAAGGCTGTTAGGGGAGGGGGTTTCCTTTTTGTCCCATCCCCTTAGTAACTTCGCAGGGAAAGATACAGTGTGGTCGCTACCGTCCATTTATTTATATTGAGAAATCTCCATTCTGTCATAGACATGACTGAATTGATTAATATATTCTGAGGCTCAAATGGTATCCGGTGTCCTGGGCTCCACATTGTAACACATTTATTTGCACAAGTGGGTCACTAAATATATAAACACAAAAGGCTGTATTTGTGTATATGTGAAGGCATATGATGATATGGGGAGTGAAGTGAAGAAAAAGCATCAAGAGAAAAAGCATGATTTATAAAAAAGATATCCAAATATAGCTTTATTTATTGAATGATCATTATCCTATATAATAAAAGACCAGCAACTGAATGGCAGAATGACTGGAATGACCGGAACAACCATAGCCCCTCACCCCAGCTGGCCCCATCGGGGCGGGCCGACTGGACCCCACCAGTGCACGAATTCGTGCACCAGGCCTCTAGTATACTATAAAGAATTTGGTTTGGGCCCTGGCCGGGAAGCTCAGTTGGTTTGGAGCATCGCACTGTCCCAACACACCAAGGTTGCAGGTTCAATCCCTGGTCAGGGCACATACAAGAATCAGCCAATGAATGCATAAATAAGTGGAACAACAAATCAATGTTTCTCTTTCTCTTTCTCCCTTCCTCTCTCTCTAAAATCAATAAATTTTAAAAAGAAGAATTTGTTTTTGTGTGTGGAGGAGAGGGAATCAGGGTAAAAAAAAAAGCAGATGAGATTTAAAAAATAAATATAATAGAATTCTTCACTTCAAAGAGCTTCAATTTGTTAGGGAGACAAAATAAACACAAACATTCATATGTAAACAAAATATATACATTTAGCATAGTAAAGCATTAGTGATTCAGCAAGTCCCAAGAAAGGGAGCTCTAGGTGGTAAGGTTAGTCTGGGAGTGCTTCCTGAGGGAGAGACCAAAACCTAGTGGAAGAAGGCTAGGGTTTAGACATGCAGATGCTGTTTGAAAGCAATGATGGGTGCCAGGACAGTGTGAGCCCCATCACAATCATGGGAATTTAACACAGGAGGAAAAGGAGACCACCATAAGCAATTACAAGGAATTAATGGAATGTAGAGGATAGGCTATTGGAGTGCTGAAGCTGTTTATCAAATATCCTTTTCAAGAACACAAGTAACATTTACTGGGCCTGCCCAGCATAGCAACTTTCACATTATTTCCTTTGATCATCACTATAACCTCAGGGGAAGGTCCTGCTGCCATTTCACAGGTGGACAATCGAGGATCACCAAAACTCAGTATCACAGAGCTGATGAGGCTCAGAGACAAAATGGTGCTCTAGGTCTGTCGACCTCCCACACCTCTCTTCTTTCTACTCTACCTCTTTGCTGAATGTGTTTCATGCTGTTCAAAAAGAAGTTGCTCTTTCATTCTCTTTCCTTGCCACTGAATCTCAGCTACAGCTGCAATACAACCAGAAAAAAACGCTCCTGATTCACATTAGCAATACTTTTTCCACTTTTCCATCATCATCACCACCACCAGCAGCATCATCATCACCAGCATCACTATCATCATAACATCACCACCACCATCATTATCATCACCACCATCATCATCATCACAATCCCCACAATCATCATCTCCTACAATTTATTGAGTGTTCGCTCTGCACCAGGTATTGGCTCTGGACCAGTTGTTAACATTAGCCTCAACACGCATTTGCTTCGGAATCCTCAAAACAACCTGGTACAGTCTATATCATTATTTTCTCTACTTTGTAAATGAGGAAACTGAGGCTTTGAGAAGTTAAATCACTTGCCCTATGTTAGTGGCCGAATATGGGTTCAAACTGTCTTTTTCTCCCACGCCATCCGCTTGATGCTATATCCAACTGACTAAATTCTACCCCTGGCAGCTTTGCAGAGCAGTTACATGAAATCATTAAGCAGATGTTCTTGCTCTACTAGAATGCAACATTTATTACCGAGGCGGAAATTGTTACGGAATTTGCCATAATGTATTTTACATGCATATCATTAGAATTACTCAGGGGTGAGAGGGAAAACAGTTCCCAGTAAAAATCTGTATTTCTTTCTCACTTTGATGTCACTATAAACCCACAGTGTTCCTCTGCATAAACCATCCAGAGTTCCTGGAGGTATTTTTATTTAATTAATGTCATACTCAGAAGTCAATGGGCCCTAATTTAGCATTGCTTCTGATGCTCTCTGATCTAAGCTAAACCCCAACAACAAAAAGTTTGAAAAAAATCCCTGTGCAGTCAGTATTGCTAGCCAATTGCACAGATGTGGAAATTGAGGTTTGCAACAATCATACGTCATGTGATCATGTGCCCTGACTAGAGCTCCAGGGAGGATTGGGCTGTGGCCTATCCCAGTTTTGAACCCCCTTAGCCCATTTTAAAGACCCCTTTGGGTATTCAAGTTCCCTGCCTCCTTTTCATCCTCATTTACCTCCTTCCTTTTATTGGGCTGTGATAAAATCAGTTTCTCAGTCATCCCTGAAGCGCCAGTGCCAGACTCAGGACTGGCTGGCACCAGGTAGGTACTCAGAAACAGTTGAACTGAGAAATGAAGAGAAAAGTCATGGTGTTGAACCAAAGGGAAAGGAGATTACACTGGAGGTTGTAGGACACAGTCTGCTTCCTGCACAGGAGAGAAACGATGCCTGGACATATGTGAGGAGTCAGCTGCAACATTGCCGATAACAAGTAAAACCTGAACTAATCCACATTTTCAGTAATGGGGGCGGATGGGTTATACAATTTGTTATACACTCATATCCTGAGATCCCACAAAACCTCTATAAAATGTTGCTATAGTACATGCAGTGTCAAAGGGGGGCAAACATTTGTTCTTCAGAGGTAAAAAAAAAAACACAACCACTTAGATATTACAATTATTTTCAGACCTCCAAAGGACCACAACGTGTAACCAGATATCCCGTATATCTGCGGTATTAAAATGACATGGTGGTGTTAAAAGGTTCCTTAGAGGAGCAGCATTGCAAAGGAGAAAGACTGTGGAGCAGAATCACTCTCAGCAGGGATCGCTGGTAAAGACAAGTGCTGTCTGAGAGAAGCAGTGACGGCCACATGACACGTCTTACACACGCCTTACACACACACACACACAGGGATGTGTGCACTATCACTGGGAAAAACTCAGACTATAAATTTAGTAGTATTCTTTGAGTAGTGGGGTTACAGATTTTTATTTTCCTCTTAAGTATCTACTTTTTCTAAAGTCTGTATAATATATTCCTTATGTGCAAAAGGGCTCTGTGTGTTTCTAACACCATTATTATTATTATCATCATGCTTATTAATATTTTTATTATCATTGTTACTGTGTTAATCTTGTCCTAAGCCAAAGCAAAGCCATATAGGCGGCCCTTGATTTTTGCTGCTTCATCCTTTACCTTTCTCCCTATCAGCCGCTGTTCTCTTGCCAACCTGAGGACACTAATCAACTTCACTGTGAGGATCTGCAAGGGCACCAAAGCTTGCAGCTCCAGATGACCTTCTTGGAACCCAAACCAGCCTGAAGCTCTGCAATCAGTTTTCAGGGAGCCCGAGGGAACTGAAGGGGCTTTCTAACTTCCCCACTTCTGCCACACTCCTCCTAATTCCTCACTGGATGTCTAAGCAATCCCATCTTCTTTCCAATTGGCCTCATCCTTCTCCTTTTCTAAGCTGCTTACCATATGTCGGTCTCTTAGGCCTCCTCCTGTAAGGCTGGCCATAGGTAAACATGGGTTTCTCTGCTCTCCTCATGATCTTTCATCCTTTGTTGCTGTGGTAGTCAGCCTCCGAAAGGGACCCAACGGCCAGTGCCTTCTAGTATTCACACCCCTGTGTAGTGTTCCCACAGACTGAATCAGGACTCGTCTGCATCACCAATAGGGAATGGCAAAGGGAGCAGTTTAAGACTCCTGAGACTAGGTCACCCAGCAGGCTGCACCTTCTCCCTCTCCTCGTTGATTGGCTGCTTTGAGGAAAGCCATCTAAGTGCGCAGGATGCTCAGCAGCCCAGTGAAAAGGCCCATGTGGAGAGCAACTGAGGCCTCCTGCGCCTGCCAGCACCCGCGTACCAGCCCCGTGAGTGAGCCATTTTGAAACGCTCCAGCCCTGTGAAGCCTTCAGACGACTGCAGCCCGGCCAGCACCTGCCTCCTCATGGGAGGTGCACATCTGCTGGCCAGCCACTTCTCAACTCCTGACCCACAGACATTTTGTGAGATAAAATTATAAGAGAAAGTTTATTTAGAAAGTTACAGAGGGGGTAGAAGTGAGCCGAGCCGGCTGGGCTGCGTGGGCTCAGGAAACAAGCTACAGAAGCAGAGACGGGCCCTGGAAGCTTAGGAGGGAGACAGGCAAAGGGGACGTGCCTGGGGGAGGAGAGGGGGACGAAGGCACGGGAGTGCTCTCGAGAAGGAGAGCACATTTATTGCTGCTTTTAAGCCACCAAGTTTTGGGGTAATTTATTACATACAATAGACAACTAATATATTTGTGTTTTTAGACTTCTACTTACCCAGGATCATGCAAAACAGACAGGACAGCAAAATTTACAACAGGAGGACAGCACATCGAGACAACAAACCTAACCCTTATTCTGGTCTGCTGTTCTTAGACTAAACGTCTTCATTGTTTTTCTGACCCTTTTTCTCTGGATTGTTCTGATACCAAACATCCTCCAGCACAGGCTGAGTCTGTCCAGCCCGCCCGCCGCGGTGTCAGCGCCCGTCTCTCTACCTCAGCAAGTGAGTCAGTGCCCTCAACTCAGGCCGCCTAGGGCCGTGGTTGGCAAACTGCGGCTCGAGAGCCACATGCGGCTCTTTTGGCCCCTTGAGTGTGGCTCTTCCTAAGCCTTAGGAGTACCCTAATTAAGTTAATAACAGTGTACCTACCTATATAGTTTAAGTTTAAAAAATTTGGCTCTCAAAAGAAATTTCAATCGTTGTACTGTTGATATTTGGCTCTGTTGGCTAATGAGTTTGCCGACCACTGGTAGGGGACGTTTCCTCCAAGTTCCTGCCACAGAGCCCATCCCTCCCAGTCGGAATTCCACACATGGTGTGACTTGCAATGGATTTTTAAAAACCATTTTTAGGTGCATTTACATGTACTGCAAGCTTGATTTCAACTCAATTCAACCCACATTAAAACCCAAAAAAGAAACTTATGTTATCATTTTACTCAGTTCTAAATTTTCCCTTAAGTTATTGTGATTAACATTTGCAATTGTTGATTCTGGCTTTTATTTGTTTAAGCTGCTTTTCAGGGTATTAAGTAATTTTTTTTGGTCCCTATTAAATTAACTATAATATTTTAAGATTCTTTTCAACTTTGCTCTTTTAATAGGTCTTAAGTTTTTTCAGCTGTTTTTTGGTTAAATATTTTAAATTAAAAAACTATCTTCTATGTTATAACCTTTTAAGAATGCAATTACTATGACATTTATTTTAGTGCTTTTATATTCATAACTGCTTTTAATATCCTAATACCTTATTTAGTTCTAACCTATTCTTGGAACATCATTTCACAATGTTGTAGGGAGAGGAAAAACTATTTTAAAAGATGATGTTAACCTTTTGTTTTAATTCAAAGGGTTGATACAACAGATTTAATGAGGAGGATAATGAAATTCAGAAGAACTTAGTCCCTGTTCTGGCTATTTCAGTCAGATAACAGTCAGTTATTTCACCTCTCCAAGTATCAGTTTTCTCATCTGTAAAATGAGTCATCATATATTTTGGGTCAACTTCGGAAGGTGACATGGCGACTGTTATGATAGCAGTTCCAATCTTCACAGTTTTGCCATCAAATGGACTTCTATGTGTTTACACTGTTAAAAATTTTATTTTCAAAGGAAATATTATCTTGCTATGGAAATGGAAAACCCATATCCCTTTCCATCAATAAAGGGTCACAGTAAAATAAATACAATGAAAAAAACACACAATGTTATTAAATTCTAGCAAGGTACTATTGAGGGGAGCTCAGTTTGAGAACTCTTAAAGACATAACTAGCACCCAATTGAGACGTTTTTTCTTGATGTTACTAAAAAAGGATGCAGCATGGAGTTGAAAGAGAACTGAAACAGGACGACTTTCTCATGTATGTTACATTACTATGTAATTAGACTTCTTGGTTCCACTTAAAGTTGAGGGACAGTCCCCAGCAGCAGCGGAGTCTCAGGTTCTGAGAAGCCGATGTAAATAAGGGAGGTCAGGGAATGTCAGTAACAGTCCAGGAGCGCGTGTCCCTGGGCTATTCAGATCTTCCCTTTTATGTGTTGTCTGTCTCTTTCAATCGAAGGTGAGCTGCACTGTATTACAAGGCCAGGGATGTCAGGTGACCCATTTTAAACATCAGTGATATCAGGCACCTATGCGAGGGGGAATAATTTGTGACCTAAGGAGAGTCCCCTTTGCTGGGATGTGGTGTCACCATGGAAAGAGGAAAGAAAGAGCCTGGGAGAAGGAAAGTTGCTGCAATACAGAAATGCTCAGCAAATAATGCTGAGGTTGTCTCAATCTGGGTTGACTAACTGCTGGCCGTCAGTACATTCCCAATACCGCTGACCCTGCACAGTGGAAAATCCTTGTATAACTGTTGACTCCCCCAAAACTTAAACTATGAATAGTCCACTGTTGACTGGAAACCTTATTAATAAAGTAAACAGTCAATTAACACATTTTGTGTTTTATACTATCAGCATATACTAAATTCTTTTAATAAAGTGAGCTAGAGAAAAGAAAATATTGTTAAGCCCAGCTGGCATGGCTCAGTGGTTGAGCACTGACCTATGAACCAGGAGGTTGAGGTTAGATTCCCATCAGGACACATGCCTGGGTTGTGGGCTTGATCCCCATTAGGTGGCCTACAGGAAGGCAGATGATCAATGATTCTCTCTCATCATTGATGTTTCTATCTCTCTCTCCCTCTTCCTTCCTCTCTGAAATCAATAAAAACATATTTTAAAAAAACCATAAGGAAGAGAATATACATTTACACTATCTATTTTAAAAACACACACAAATAAACCTTGTATACTAGTAAGTGAACCGGCATATTTCAAACCATGTTTTTCAGGGTCAATTGTATACAAAGTCTTTTATGAATTCAAATCTTATACCAAATGTAAGGCATACGGAATTATCACACTAGGCTGCAATGTGGTTATTATGAGTGACAGCAGAATGACATGCAGTTCATTCACCCTGATGTGAGATGACTAAAGGCCAAGTTCAGGCGAACTAGGAGTTCCCAGCAAACTCTAAAGCAGCATTTCCCAAAGAACTTTCTCAAGAATGTTTGTGCCAAGAGATCTCTGTAAAAACACCCCCCAAATTTAAGAAGGTTCTGTGGTAAAGTCTGGTTACTATACCTTCCCCTTGAAAATCTGTAATTAACATGGGCAGAGTAAAAATTCTGAGAGAATTCCTATAATAAAGAATTTGTAACTCATTGGTCAAATAAGCTTTTGTTATCAGCCTAGCAAAACTCACATTTAGAGCCACGCTAACTGATTTCTCACAGGGCACTACCACCAGCAGGGCACTCTGGAACCAGGACTAAGAAAATATTGAGTAAGAAATAGTGTTCTGTTCTCTTGACTGCTTTAAGTGGTTTTTCCTTGGCGTTAATATAAAAGAGTAGTTCCTGGAAATTTTAAGTAGGACTTTGGGAAATTTCAGAGATTTTGGAATTTTTACTTCCTGTCAATATTTCAGTGTTCCTTGTTTCCATGATCAGGTGTATGAAGAGTGTCCTAAGGTGAGCAGTTATCACTATGTCATGCTGGAAACAGACCTGGACCAAATACCATTAAATGTGACCAATTAAGAGAAAGTATTTTGCATGATCCGTATTGGGCTCAAGTGATAATTGTTCCACTCAGGACACCTGGCTCTGCCGGTAACCCACACCATGACCCAGTGCATGGCCATCCTCATTTTGCAGATGAGGAATTAAGACTCAGAAAAAAGCAGCTTGTCCGAGACCTCACACCCAGCTCGGATAATCCCACTGGCACCTCCGTTCCAGGCCTCAGCTCAGCACTCTTTCCACTTGCTGCACTCTGACTCCTCTGCCCACCTGCTTCTCAGGTTCACAGGTGACATCATCTGACGTTTGTCCAGTTGACCTGGGGGTCTGTCTTCCTTCCATCCCAAGTCTTAGAGTCATTGTCCCTACTAGCCTGAGTCTCTTGACCCTAGTAACCTCCACCCAAGAATGAAATAATCCAGTGTGGTTCTGCCCTCTCTCAGGGTCCTGACTGCTGATGGCCTGAGCTCCGACTCTGTTACTGGCCCCTAACTCTGTTTGTGTTGGTTCAAATGATCTTGACTACTCTTGCCCCTTCAATGACTCTGTGACCAAACCCTGAGTGTCTTTCCCATTAGGATTACTTACTCCAGGGGCCTTTGTGACCCCAGGGCAGGGGTGAATCCTTCCCTTAAAGACTCCAATTCTCAATGTGGCTGAGGAACAAAAGGCTCAGGAGGAGAGGGCACTGAACCAGCCCTTCTCCACACCACACCTCGCACCTCCCTACCGCCGCTTCCTGACTCCCTTCTGTCTCCCACCACTGACTTCAGCCTTCATCCTGGTGGCCATCCACACACAGAACTGTCCTGTTCTATGTTGACTAGGAGACTCAGCTGCATGAGTCCTATCTCTCACTGTTTTATCTCTGGCTTATGGTATGCCTCTTGGGAAAGACCTAAAATCTGAACTACCCCCAAGTTGGCCGAGGAAAATTAGGGACACGTAACTCCATGCTCCCTGAATCCTTCCTTCCTCCACACCCCCTATATTCCACTGGCAGGTGAGTGTTGGGCAAGAAGTACCGTACTCCTGGTTATGTGTTACAAGCTCCACTGCTTTCTCTATTATTAATAATAACAGCAGCGAGGATCAAAAGAACTACTAACATCTACTGAGCACTGACCAAATACCAGGCATTTTGCAAATCAAACACTTTAGGTGGCTTATCTAATTCAACACCATAACAACCCTATGAAGGTAAGTACTAGGATTTCCCCCCTCTTTACAGATGAGGAAAATAAAGCTGTAATTTGTCAAATGTCTATACTAAGTGCTGGATCCAGAATTTGAAACCAGATCATCCCCAATGTTCAATTATCCAACTGGCCCCTTTGGAATCTTAAGGAAAAACAAATTTCCCAAGGGGTACATTTCACCACCGTCGACAAATTCCATCCTATGTACACTGAAATGGGTTCACAGGGAACAAATGCCTTTTTCCCTCATGCCTACTCCTCACTTCCAGGTCTCTCAATCACAAATCTGTTTCAGAGGAAACAGAAACAGAGAGTCAGCCACTTTCATATCAACTACTTTAGACACAACAGGCAACTCTGAAAATTATTCCTTAGCAGTTTATTCGGACTATTCTTACACAAAGCAAACACTTAGGCAATCTAATCTGTCTAAACATTTATATCCCACCCAATCTTTTTAAAACTCTGGGTTCTGCCAACACTTTCAGAGGGACCTGCAAGCCAGTTCCCATGGCTCATTTTGTGTTGCATAAAAATATAAATGTCAGGACTGGCAATGCTTTATTAGGTCCCACTGAAAACTACAAAGTACAATATTTTGGGTATTTTCCCAACATGGGCTCTCACAAAACAGGCAGAAAAAAGGTCTTATCTGAGAGTCCCTATGTTTGACCCTAATATCCACTACACTGTCTTCTTAGAACTCCACTGACATGCTTGGGACATAAACCTTCCAGGCAGTTGCTGCTGCTCATTGTGGGCCCACGATACCCCCGGCTCAGGGTGCCCCATTCTGCTCAGCTCTCAGAACTAAAGAGGTTCACCTCTAGGTTCAGTGCTAGTCAGCCCTCCAGCCATTAGGAGCCAAGCCTATAAAGCAAGATGGTTCCATGCCTCCTGGCAATGGGCTTGATTGGGATGTACTGAATATAAAAGCCAATGGCATCCAGACCCCTACAGAGGACAGCTCTGTATCACTTGCCTCAATAAAGGTGGACTGTGTTTGAACCACAGAATCCACAAAAGTCTGGGACAATCACCTCAGTAAAGCCTTGGCCTTGCCCATTCATTCATTCATTCATTCACTCTCTTGTCAGTCCTCTCCCTCCCCCCTTCTGCCCCTTCATCTTTGCCTCCCTCCCTCTCTTCCTTTCCTCCTTCTTCTTTTCACATCCACTTTCTTTCTAGTTTGTATTGAATCCTCACCATGGCTAGGCACTGTGCTAGGCGCTAGACACAGTGGGAGTGCAGGAAACTTGGTCCTGCCCTCATGATGAAGCATTTCTGATCTGAACAAAGGAACCCCTATATTTACCTGTTGGTCACATCACTCATTTCTTCTTCCTGAACACAGAGCTAGACCACATTTCCCAGGATCTCTTGTAGTCAGGTGCAGCTATGTGACTTGACTGAGTTCTGGCCAATGGAATGTGGATAGAAGTGATGTATGCTATCTCCAGACCTGGCAGATTAAACCCCCCACAACACCCCACATGCTTTCTCTCTTCCCTCATACACAGCCTTATGACAGAGGGCCCACTGGAGGTCCGCAAGGCCCTAGGAGATAGTGGATCATAGAGGAAAGAGCTAAAGTCCCTGAATGACTCTGTGGAGCAGAGCACTCCCACCTACCCACCACCTACTCACACTGCTCTGTGATGTGAGAAATACATCCTGATCCTGTTAAGCTACTAAGATTTGGGGGTTGTTTGCTATAGCAGTGAACCTAACATGACCAACACTCAGTCATAAGATTAAGTGACTAATTATATCTTGTTTTTCTGGCAGGGATCCTAAGGAGGCATTTCTCGCAGGAATATTAAAATTTTGCCCAACTGGAAGGTCCAAAATTTGGCTTAATTCTTCACATATATAGCAACTAGTAGGTAGCACCTTAGTGTTGTTCCTGCAGTCTAACAAGGGTTATTTTTAAACAAATGTGTATATGACAGAGGTGGTTTGACAAGCCAGTGGAGAAAAGATGACTATTCAATAAATGGCTAGGACAACTGAGCCATAAGAGAAAATTTAAAATTAAATTCTTAGTTCACACTGTACAAAAATAAATTCCAGGTGGACTTAAATGCAAAAAGCAAAACTTTAAAGCATCTACAATTGTAAATAGGACAAAGTATTTCATACAAACAGTAGGGGAAATATCTTGAAAAATACATAAAGCACAAACAGAAAAGAAAAAGATTGGGAAAAATTGATTATACTCCAATAAAAAATTCAGTATAATAAAAGGCTTCATGAACAAAAAGATAAGCAATAGTCTAGAACTGGAGTCAGCAAGGTATGGCATAATCTGGCCCTCTGCCTGCTTTTTTGTAAATAAAGTTTTACTGGAATACAGTCATATCTATTTGGGTATGTATTGTTCATAGTTGCTTTCACACTATCATGACAGAATTAAATAGTTGCAAAGAGACTCAATGAACCACAATGCCTAATGTATTTACTATCTGGCCCTTTTCAGAAACAGTTTTCTGATCCCTGATTAGAAGAAGGTATTTGTAATACATAAAACTGACAAAAGATTATAGTGTGTCTATGTCGTTCATGCATATAAGGAGGCACTATCTACAAGGGCTAATAGCTAAACACAGGTGAATGTCCCTCAGTGTGGGAGTAGATAAGTTGTGAAGTGCTTATACACTGGAATATTATGCAGCAGGAGTAAATTAGATTTGTAGATATCAACAAAAATAAATTTCAACTGAATGTTGAAAAAGGTAATATACAAGATGATACCGTTTTTAAAAACACATTGAACAAATACTACAATATTTTGTTTAGGTACATACATAAGTCATAAACCATAAAATACATAGAGTCACAGCTTTCA
This sequence comes from Myotis lucifugus, assembly GCF_000147115.1. Classification (NCBI taxonomy): domain Eukaryota; kingdom Metazoa; phylum Chordata; class Mammalia; order Chiroptera; family Vespertilionidae; genus Myotis; species Myotis lucifugus. Next base: position 2,054,423 of record NW_005871089.1, on the reverse strand, counting down.
GGATACTAGTTTCTGCTGAGGAGATTAAACAATGAGAAGAAATGATGAGGCAGGTGTTATTTCTGTAGCTTTAAAGTTTTGTATCAACTGTGGCAAGATGGTAGCATGCCGTAAATATTACTAGTGAGTACAGTATATTCTATCATTCTCTATATTTTTCTCTACATTTGAAATTTTCTAATTTAAATAACCATAATATAAAAGATTTAAAAGGCCCAGATCACTGCTATCGAGTAAGGCTTTTACAGCTACCAAATTACAAGGCAAAGACACATGTGTCCCCCAAAGTTGGGGGCAGTGCTGCTGTGGGGTAACACCAGCCACTCACTCATCAGCTGTCATTTCAACTATAAAACAAACCTCCTCTATTCACTCTGCGAACAAACACCTACTTCAAAGGTTTGTTATGAGAATTAAGTGAGACAATGCACGTAAAGCACTTCACCCAGTGCAGACACATACTAATTGTTCAACAAATGGTAGATATTACAATTACTATTATTATAAGTGAAGTCCTCTCTGAGAATAAATGAGTACAATAGATACGAAGAGTAAGATGCACATTAATCATAGGTCACCCTAAAAGGCAGAAAGTTTGTCAAAACAGGTAAGAAAGACCTGGTTAGAGTTGTTTTAAGGTGGTCTGCGGAGAGCAGTTCACAGAGGTGAAGAAGGACTGCAGCACTAGAAGGGAGGTGTCTGCCGAGGTCTCCAGAGGGAAGTCCTTGGAGCATGACTATCTCCAGCTGTGCCCCTGGGGGAGCATGTCCTGGACAAATCAGATGCGTATCTGGTTTTTGGACACACGCTTTTCAATTTTGAAAAAGGAATCATCAGACTCTCCAAGACATTAAGCCCCTTGCGGTTCCCTCTGCTCAAATTCAATGATTAAGTGGCTTTTTTAAATAACAATTCTGTAATACCAACAACTACCATTACCATGGTGCTTGGTACTTACACATTATGTCATGTAATCCTTACTACAATTTCAGTATAATGAATGATCACTACCCTATTTTACAAATGAGAAAACAGGTTCTGTGGACTTAGTAAGATCACACACAATCACACACTGTAAGTTCGGAGGGTTGAGTTAAAACCTGCGTTTAAGTCACCTTTGTCCAGCTAAACAGCTCAAGTTCATTACATCATATTTGATAATTGCTCGTCATTCAGGACACTAGTGGGCTTCTCCTACACATCTTGCTCAAGGGAGAAGACTGTGGGGACTAGCTAACATGGGTCTAATTCACCTGGCAGCCAGCCGCATTTACTCCTCTTAATAATTTAGAGCTCATGTGATTCAAATCACTAACATCTAATGTCTGACTGTGCAGGGGAGAATCAGACTCTGCAATGTTGGGTTCAGACAAGTATCCCCTCTTTGAGGGTGCTGCCAGGATGGCTACTCAATCTCCTATTCTGACATAACTGTTTAATTTTGACATGCTATGACATTAAGTCAACTAGAGAAAAAGAGTGTGGTCCACACAGAAGCTGGTCTCAGAAGGGAGTAAGACTGACCATTACACATAGGCTGGCAAAGCATGTGAGACCCCACGTAGACATTTCTAGGTTACACGTGCAAATGTGGCAGAGCTGGACTCAGCAAACCAAACAAGAGGTGGTACAAATTATTTGGCACAAGTATTAATCAGCACCTCTTATTTTGCCCTCAACAAAATCATAGGATCACTATTGTTGGAGTTAAAGTAGGAAGATCCAGTACTGACACAGGCAATTTCTGTTAGCCAAGGTGTTAAACAAAGGCTTTCTCATGGTCTCATTTCTGTTTATTCTTTACTCTGATACTATAAAATAAAGATAATTCAGCCCAGAATTTTTTAGGAGGCTCTCAATATATCGCTCCTTCTTATGCATCTGATCCTTTGCTCTTAAAATCTATTAAAAAGCTGTAATACAAACTCTAGTGCTATTAACAAAAAATAATCTTTAAACAGTAATTGTTCAAAAAACAAAGTGAAGATGTGGTACAAGATGCTCAGTAAGGTTTGATGCAAATAAATATGAGCCAATCATATAAATATGTAATCATTTATTTCAACAAAATCCTTTTTGGAAAGCTTATTCAGAGATAACAAAAGCTACAATGTGGTCACACAAACTAAGGTGCCATCTTCAAAGTCTACAAGATATTAGATGGGTGTCATGATTCCTGCTCTAGATGTTTTTCATAAGGATGCAGTGGCTTACTTTTCCTATGGAATATCAGTGTGGTGCTGTGAAAGCTCCCAGGCATCCAACTTGGATGAAACTTATAAATACATTTTCAAAAAAGTTGTTCTGAACTTATCCCACAATTTTCAGCATCTGTCCCTTGTGCAAAGGCTGGATCTCTTAACTAGAGCCACGTGTATAAATGTTATCAAATGTATTTTATAACCGAAGACCTCTCCCAAGACCTCATAATAAAAGTAGTGTTAACAGAATTATAATGATGAAAATGTAACTTGTATGTGGATTTCATATTACTCTCTTTCTGTAGACTCCTGGGCCATTTTCAAGCTGGGACTGGTTTGAATATGGGGATAAAACTGTCTGGGGAAAACCAACAGTTTTCCTTTCTAGGCAAAAATCATCCTCTCTGATAGAGAGAAAAAAATATCAATTGCTAAAGCTTATCAGTACATTTCCAAAATCCTCAGGTCTACAATTCAGCATGTGTGGGAATCGGCTTCCAAGAGAGGCTCTTGGCTATGATGGAAATCACACCCATCAGATTCCTCTGAAGCAGAAATTTATCTCTGTTGCCATTCCTGGCCTCTATCCCACTCTCTATTCCCACATCTCCAAACAGTTTCCCCTTAATGTTCCAACTTTACTTCCAATTAAGTACATGTAAAACTAAAGCCATGTTTTTAAGACAAATGAACACACAAACAATGAATAAGTCCTCTCTGCTTCCAACTCAAGAGGAGACCTAAGATGATCCTGGTGGGACCTCCATCGTTGGAACCCTGTTTTGAAACTTTGAAGCTACCCTAACTTCTTACTCTGCCTGCAACCAATGAGTGAGTGTCTTACTAAGCTTTCCTTGTAATTTCTCTTGCACTCCATATTCACCTTGATTTCTAGTTTGAAAGTCACCCCTCAGTTCACTTTTGAGGATAAAGTTAGTGGATTCTACTACTAAGAACACAGCAGGACAATATCTGTGTGGGTGCAGAACACAAGGACAATAGTGTTAAATATAATAGTGTTAAATATAATCTGAAACATTTTTATTCCTCATATTCCTATTTCCCAAGGCTCTTGAGTCTAAAGCATACACATTCCCTCCTTCACTGACAGCAGATATGATCTTGAACAAAGAAGACATTGCTAATTTTTAAAGCTTAAAATAGCAATTATTATTATTATTATTACTAGAGGCCCAGTGCATGAAAATTCATGCACTGGAGGAGGGGCCCCTCAGCCTGGCCTGCGCCCTCTCACAGTCCAGGAGTCCTCAGGGGCGGGAGGTGACCCGGCAATCAGGGGAAGGCGACACCCCATCACACCTCTGCTGCTGCCACTGCCAGCAGCACAAGCCTCGGCTGGCCCTCGTTACCTGAGCCTCAGGCCGGCCCTGGATGGCTGGGGGGCTGAGGGGACTGAGGGACTCTGGAGGCAGGCACACGGCAAGGCCTGGGGGCGGGCCCGGCCTTGCCACACGCCTGACACCCCAGCGGGGTGGAGGGGACTGGGTGCCACCATCTTGTGGCTGTGAGTGCTGCCATCTTTGAGGGTGTGGCAGTCAATTAGCATATTCCTTCCTGATTGGCTGTGGGCACTGCCATCTTGCAATGGCATGAGGGTCAATTAGCACATTCCCTCTTTATTAGATAGGATTATTATTAAATACTTCTTAAAAAGTCATAAAATAGCATTTTTTAAGTCCCTGGTCTAGAAGCTTGTCTAGAAGAGAGGTTCCTAGTCAGGCTTTGTTAACAACCAGGCTTGTTAAAAGGAAAAGAAAAATGTATTTGTGGGTTCCCAGGGGGCAGAGCTTGTAAGACTGACCACAGAGGAACTGTGGTCTGTCACTTAGATCTGGGAGGAACCACCCGCTGGGTGCCACAGGTCAACCAGAGGCAGCCACAGTGGGTGAAAAAGGCAGGGTGGTGTGTAGGCTCCAGAAATATTTCCCTGGGTCCTACAGTACGGAAGCCATGTGTGGCCTGACAGGGTAATCGGAGTGCTAAAGGGTCCCAAGGACTGTCAGAATTCAGTGTGGGGACAAGGAAAACACAGAGTGTGTTACGTTGTGGCTGGAAGCCAGGGACCATCATCTGCTGCACAGTAAGACCCAGCTGGGAGGGAGGAGGGTCCAGCTGCATCAACGAGAAATGAGAAGGGATGAAGGCCAACAGCCCAAGGCCAAGTTGGGAGAATAAGAGCACCATAAAGGATGCCAACTGCACCCAGAGTGCAGTGTGTATACTATTCAGTGCTCCCACTGCCATCGCCATGAGGCCACTCCCACCAAGGAGCCACTGATCCCAGAAGTCACCCTGAGGGACAGAGAACCCCAAGCAGAGACTAGCCCTGGATCTTGAATTGACTGAGTTTGACCCTGAGTCTTTGGAGTAATTATATCCAAACGACTGTATTAATTTGGATGAGAGAGTGAGAGTATAAGTACTGCACTTGAAAATAGAAGTTTATTTTTTGATTGGGTTGTTTGTCTTCCTTTTGTTAAGTTGCATGAGTTCCCTGTAAACGTTGGAGATTAAACCCTTATCGGAGATATCGTTGGCAAATATGTTCTCCCATGCAGTGGGCTTTCTTGTTGTTTGGTGGATGGTTTCTTTTGCTGTGCAGAAGCTTTTTATTTTGATGTAGTCCCATTTGTTTATTTTCCCTTTAGTTTCCATTGCCCTGTGTCGGTGAAGATATTGCTTCGGCATACATCTGACATCTTGCTGCCTGTGGATTCCTCTAATATTTTTATGGTCTCCCATCTTACATTTAAGTCCTTTATCCATTTTGAGTTTATTGTTGTGTATGGTGTAAGTTGGTGGTCTAGTTTCATTTTTTTGCATGTGTCTGACCAAGTTTCCCAGCACCATTTATTGAAGAGACTGTCTTGACCCATTGTACTTTCTTGCCTCCTTTGTCAAATATTAATTGAGCATATTGGTTCGGGTCGATTTCTGGGTTCTCTATTCTATTCCATTGGTCTATATGTCTGTTCTTGTGCCAGTACCAGGCAGTTTTGAGAACAGTGGCTTGGTAATATAGCTTGATGTCTGGTATTGAGATCCCTCCTACTTTGTTCTTCTTTCTCAGGCAATAGTTCTAAATAGATACTTTTCGAAAGAAGACAGAAGGAAGGCCAAGAGACATATGAAAACATGCTCAAAGTCACTAATCATCCGAGAGATGCAAATCAAAATGACAATGAGGTACCATCTCACACCTGTCAGACTGGCTATCATCAACAAACCAACAAATGACAAATGCTGGCGAGGATGCGGAGAAAAAGGAGCACTCGTGCACTGGTGGTGGGAATGCAGTGGTGCAGCCACTGTGGAGAACAGTATGGAGTTTCCTCAAAAAACTAAAAATGGAACTTCCATTTGACCCAGTGATCTCACTTCTAGGAATATATCCCAAGAAACCAGAAACACCAATCAGAAAGGATATATGCACCCCTATGTTCATAGCAGCACAATTTACAATAGCTAAGATTTGGAATCAGCCTAAGTGCCCATCAGCAGATGAATGGATTAAAAAACTTTGGCACATCTATGCAATGGAATACTATGGCGCAGTAAAAAGGAAGGAACTCCTACCATTTGCAACAGCATGGATGGAGCTGGAGGGCATTATGCTAAGTGAAATAAGTCAGTCAGAGAAAGATAAATATCACATGATCTCACTCATTTGTGGAATATACTGAACAGCATAAACTGATGAACAAAAACAGATCTAGAGACAGAGAAGGATCAATCAGATGCTCAAACCTCAGAGGGAAGTTAAGGGAGGGTGGGGGTAAGGGGGAGAGATCAACCAAAGGACTTGTATGCATACATATAAGCATAAGTGATAGACGCAGACAACAGGGGTTGAGGGTGAGGGCAAGACTGGGGGGATGAGGGGACAATGGTGGGATAAAGACACATTTGTAATACCTTAATCAATAAAAAATTTTTTAAAAAAGAAAGAAAATAGAAGTTTATATTCTGTCATATTTGAAAATAAGAGTTCATAAATTGTGTTTGATTATAGAAAAAAATTTAAAGTAACTGTTGTATTCATCTGAGTCTACTGTATAAATGTTGAGCCTTCCAGAGGAAGTATATTTACCACTCAAAATGACTAAACCTGCACAGTGCACGCTGCAACCAGTGGTGGTGATGCTTGGTCATAACCTTGTGGGACAAATAATAAGATTACATCTATTACTATATATGTTTTTATCTGAAGCTGAGAGTGAGCACATACTTTGTTCTTTTAAAAAAATGAAAATAGAATATTTTATTATAGTAACTGATCAAAATCAGTATTACCAAGCCTAAGTTTTGAGATAATGTAAGCAGTTCCAGCCTAAATCAAACAAAAGGGGGGGGGGGATCAAGGTATAATTTAATCCCTTTCTCGATAAATTGTAACTGTTACCAAACCTTTAAAATGAGCTACTGTCACATGACTGAAATTATCCTTTCTATTCATCCGGAAGCATTATTAGGGTCAATATGCTCTAAAGACTGCAAACAAGCATAGAACTTTCAGGGAATTTGTATTCAAAGCCCTCCAGACAGCAGATTCCCCCAGTAAAAGCCTCCATAAGCCTAGTCATCTGAATTAGCTTATTACAGCTCAGTTAAATGTTGGCTTTAATTTGCTTTTGTTAGAAGAAGACTGTGCTGTGCTCTCTCTGATTATCTGTTCTAGTGGAGACAATTCAGTTACGGAAACAGTCACGTAGAAATATGATACTAGTAATGGCATAAAAGCCACACGGAGCTGGAGTTGGTGCTAGTTTACTTCGATGAAGGGAGACTGTGTAGACCACAAGCCATAGCCAGGAGGTCAGCTGCTCCAGGACAGTAAAAGTACAAATGACATGATCCTCCTAAGACACTAAAAGGCAAACTCTCTCTTCTCCTCAAGGCAGTATTTTTAAAAATTTGCAGTTAGCCATATGTTAAAAATACTTTTATCATACATCTACTCATTCATTCCAATTAATATTTATTGAGCCCCATTTTGTGTCAGGCATTGTCCTATCAAGTAGAGATATGGCAGTGAATAAGATAGAGGCAGTTGCCCTAACCAGTTTGGCTCAGTGTATAGATCGTCCGCCTGCGGACTGAAGGGTCCCAGGTTCAATTCCGGTCAAGGGTATGTACCTTGGTTGCGGGCACATCCCCAGTGGGCAGTGTGCAGGAGGCAGCTGATAGATGTTTCTCTCTCATCGATGTTTCTAACTCTCTATCCTTCTCCCTTCCTCTCTGTAAAAAATCAATAAAATATATTTTAAAAAAATAGAGGCAGTCACTGCTGTCACAGAGATTTCATTCCAGGAAATAAGTAAACTGACTCCATAAATCTGAGATAGTAACACGTACTATGAAGAAGAAAAGAAGGGTACTATGAAAGAGAGTGGTGGAGTATCACAGGGAAGACCTCTCTCCTGATAACAAGGAAGGGAACCACAGGAAGATCTGGGGGTCAGACCATTCCAAGAAACATTAACAGCAAGTGCAAAGGTCCTGCCAGGAGAGTGTAGAGAGAAAGTCAGTGTGGCTGGAGTGGAAAGAGAAACACAAGACAACAGAGGGTCTGAAGTAGGGTAATGGACTGTGGGGAGGGAATGGTGGAAATGGAAGGCAAGAGGCTACTTGGGAAAGTATTTGCAGTAGGCCAGACAGGAGATAATGGTGGTGTGCACAAAGTGGTAGCATGGGGGTGGAGAGAAGAGGCCAGATACAGAATATGTGTGGGAGGTAGAGAAGACAGGACTTACTGATGGGCTGAACAGGAGCAATGAGAGAAAGACTTAAGGATGACTCCAAAGTGTCCGGCTTGTGCAACTGGATGAACAGTGGTGCCATTTACTGAGAAGGAAACAGATTTTACTATATTACAAGCATGTATAAAAGAGAAACATGACACCAACATATGATGTGAGATTCATCTTTATAAGTCTAGAACAAGGATGTGTGGTGGTAGAAAGCAATGCTGAGTGGCCAGTTAGAAAGCAAATCAGAAAATCCCTGGATCATACTAAGAAGAGTCCAGTGCTTTAATAACTGGTTCAAACAATTTTCTGGAAGAGACTGGATTCCAGGAACTGCTCAACTGATGGGTGTGCAAGAGAATGTCTGCTGTCTTCCCAAACCCATGATCTTCCATAATAGCGTTTTTAGCTGAGTGCATGGCTGCCCCCTCCCAAGATGACATGTCTGGGCCTTCTTGAAGTTAGATGTGGCCACAGGTGCATTTCTGGCCAATGGAATGTAAGTGAAATGGTATATGACAATTTCCTGGAAACCTACTTTGAAAAAAGCAGGTTTATGCTCTTTGCTCATCACCCTTCCTTCTTCAATATCCTGTGACCTGGAATTAAAATATGATGGATGGAACTCTGACTGCCTCTTGAGATCTAAAAATTAGGACACCTGAAATAATAAGAAACATATATATTGGTCTCTGCCCAGGTTTCTCACAGAGTGCTTCTAAAACCCTTGTAAACAGGGACACTGAGAGAACCTTTTGTTTTATTATTAAACTTTGAACCCAGTTCCCAGCACAGAGCTCCTAAGATCCTTGTAATTTCCTAAGTGATAAGAAACTAGGAGCATCTTTTGTTCTAAAATTTGGTCTTTGGTTCCTGACACAGGGTTCCTGAATCCCTTGGAATTTCCTGGGTGTGAGGAGCATCTTTTGTTTTAATGAGTCAACTCTGAGTGGGCTCCCAGATGGAACTGGTCACCAGAAACACCAAGCCATGTTTAGAACCCTGGAATTTCAGCTCCAACCCCCATTTTCTAGAGAAGAGAGAGGGGCTGGAAATGGTGTTAATGATCCATGTGTATGTGAAGAAGCCTCCATAAAATCCCAATAGTAGAGGGTAGAGGGAGCTTCCAGGTTGGTGAACATAACCACCTACCTAGAGGGTGACACACCCAACTCCACAGAAACAGAAGCTCCTGTGCTTGGGACCTCCCAGACTTCTCATCTATTTCCTTTGTTATATCCCTTAATAAGCTGGTAAACAGTAAGTAAACTGTTTTTCTGAGTTCTGTGACTCACCCTAGCAAATTAATGGAACCCAAGAAGGAGATCATGGGGACCTCAGATTTACAGCTGATCAGTCAGAAGCCCAGGTGACCTGGACTTGTGATTGGTGTCTGAGGTGGAGTGGGGCAGTCTCATGAGACAGTCCTTAATCTGTGGCATCTGGCACTGTCTGACACTGCCTACCTGAAACTGTCTCCAGGTAGACAGTGTCAGAATTGAGTTAAAATGTAAGACACCCAATTGGTGTTTCAGAGAATTGCTTGGTGGTGGAAACCCCTCATATATGATGTCAGAAGTGTCGTGAGTGTGGTAGTCCTGTGAAAGTAAAAGGATACACAGGAGGAAGGCGACTTTTTTCTCCACAGAACCAAACCCTAGAAATGGAGGAGTGATGAGATGGAAAGTCCTAAGGACTTTGTGGAGCAGAGCCATCATCCCAACATTGGATAATCTTCCACTTAACTTTTAAGGTAAGGGAGAAATCAACTTCTATCTTGTTTAAGTCACTTTATTTTGGGTGTCTGCCACTTAACACTCCACTAATCTAAGATGATAGAACAGGAAAGGTAGAGTTGGCTCATTGTGGTGGAGAGCATTACACAATGTTCTAGGTATCCTTTTACCTTAATGATAACTTGTTTCTAAAGAATGCCTCCCAATCCCATGGTAAAAGAGCGTCCTAAGGTCTGGGTTCCTAGATAGTCAAATGGAACTCTAAGAGCAGAACTACTAGGATTAAAGGGGCAGGGTTCCAAGGATCACTGTTTGAAAACTGTTGCCCTAAATTACTGTTATCCAACTGGTATCTTTCTATGGTCTAACCAGCTAACATTCTCCTCCAAAGCTGATAACAATTGTATATTAGGAATTGTATGAATAGTAAATATGTTCAGGGTGAAGACAAGCTGCAGAGCTAGGGAACGATCAATGGCTGGGTGTCCATTGAACAATATGACAGAGAGCAAAACAGCAGAGAGCAGCACTGGGGTTGATCTAGGTGCCTGCATTGTCAGTGTAATGGGGCCTGCACTTCATAATCCTCAAACCTCGTCTTTTTGTTAAGAGAGAAATGAGAAATAAACCCAGATACCTATGGTCAACTGATTTTCAAGATCATTCAATGGGGAAAAAGTGGGGAAAAAGTCTCTTTAACTAACATTGCAGGGACAACTGGGCTGTCCACATGCAAAAAAAAAAAAAAAAAAAGGAGTTCATCCCCTTCCTCCCACCATTTACAAATATCAACTCAAACTGGATCAAAGACCTAAATGTAAAATCTAAAATTATGAAAGTCTTAGAAGGAAACATAGGTGTAAATCTTCATGACATTGTATTGGGCAATGGTTTCTTAAATATGACACCAAATGCACATGAAGTAAAAGAAAAAAAGATAAATTGGACTTATCAAAATAAAAACTTCTATGCTTCAAAAGATACCATAAAGGAAGTGGAAAGACAACCCACAAAATGGGAGAAAATATTTGGAAAGCATATAACTGATAAGTTTCTAGAATATAAAAAGAACTCTTACAATCCAGAAATAAAAAGACAAACAACAAAAATTTTTAAATGGGCAAAAGATTTGAATAGACATTTCTCCGAAAAAGACATATAAATAGTCAGTAAGCACATGAAAAGATGCTCAACACCATTACCTGTTAAGGAAAAGAAAAATAAAATCACAATGAGATACCACTTCACCCCCACTAGGATGGCTGAAATGAAAAAGAGGAACAGAAACAAGTATTGGCAAGGATGTGGAGAAATCAGAACCCTTATACACTGCTAGTGGGATGTAAAATGGTGCAAGTGCTGTGGAATACAGTTTGGAAGTTCCTCAGAAAGGTAATCATAGAGTTATATGACTCAACAATTCCACTTCTAGGTATTTACCAAAAAGAATTGAAAATATATGTTCACATAAAAACTTATACATGAACATTCATAGCAGTATTGTTCAGAATAGTTAAAAAGTAGAATCTCCAAGTGTTTATCAACAGAGGAATGGATATGCAAATGTAATGTATCCATACAATGGCATCTTATTTGGTAAAAAACAAACAAAAAAAACCAAGAAAGAAATGAAGAGCTGATCCATGCACGAACATGAATGAAACTTGAAAATATGCTAAGTGAAAGAAGCCAGTCACAAGGATCACATAGATTCCATTTATATACAACTAGAGGCCCAGTGCACGGATTTGTGCACCGGTGGGGTCCCTCAGCCTGGCCTGTGGGGATCAGGCCAAAACCGCTCTCCGACATCCCCCGAGGGGTCCTGGATTGCGAGAGGGTGGTTCTCGGGCGATGCACCCCAGAATCAGGCTCCCTCCTCTCTGGTTCCCGGTGCATCACCTGAGAACCTCAGCTGCCAAGTGACCGCAGCTCAGCAGCTCCTGCACTGAGCGTGTGCCCCCGGGTGGCCAGTGCACATCATAGCTACCAGTCAGAGCGTCTGGCCCCTGGTGGTCATTGCATGTCATAGCTACTGGTCGGATGGTCAAACAGTTGGACGGTCGCTTAGGTTTTTATATATATAGGTGTCCAGAATAGGTAAATCTACAGGGAAGGAAGGTAGGTTCATGGTTGCAAGGAGGGGGTAAATGAAAGAAGGAGTTTCTTTTGGAGATGATGGAAATGTTCTGGAATTAGGTAGTGGCAATGGTTAAAAAACATTGTGAAATACTAAAAACTAATACTATTATTGTACACTATAAACTGGTTAAAATGGTGAATTTTATTTCAGTGAAAAATAAGTAAGTAAAATTTAAAAAAAGGAAAGAGGCAGGGCTATCTTGACCTTTCATACCAAGGTAAAAAATGGTCTCTGCCATATTTCAATAAGCACTCAGTCAGGAAAACAATATCAATGTAAAGTACCTGTTTTTTTTTTTTACTTAAATTCAGTAATTCTAAAAAAGTAGCAACTTACAAGAATTTAAACTGTAGTAGGAGGAAATGGTTAAAAAAGGGCTAACTCAGTAGGTCTGTGATGGCCAAACACTATACATTATAAAGAAAGGCTTATCTTACAGACAGGCCCCTGGCCAGACTACTGGGAGAAAAACTTTGAGCACCAAGAATATTGTCCTGATAAGAGTGCTGATGTACACCTGGGGCCTTGGACATGCTATACCAGTGTGACCATATACGTTTATCCTCAAAAGATGATTTATGGTGAACACCTGTTTCTGTTTGGAAGTGGGGAAGTGGGAAGGTGCCAGAGTCTGAGTAGCTGAGGTCAGTCATGCAGGTGCTATATGCCTACATGACTGACCCCAGTAAAAACCCTGGACACCTGGGGTCAGGTGTGCTTCCCTGGTCAGCAACACTTCACAGGAGTTGTGACATTATTGCTGAGATCGTTAAGTGCATCCCCGCACAACTCTACTGGGAATACCTACCTGGACTCTTGTTCCTGGTTTCTCCTGGACTTCACGCACTCTTTCCTTTTGCTTATTTTAATGTGTATCCTTTCATTGCAATAAACCTTAACTATGAGTATAACAGCTTTCTGGAGTCCTGTGATTCCCAGTCCTCAAGCCCAAGGGTAGCCTTGGGGACCACTGACACACTTAGTCTTAAAGGTTCAGTATGCTGGCATATCCAGTGTATTTAATGTGCATATAAATCCCACAGATTTAGAAAATGAGTCTAATACCAAGTCATATGTAGGAAAGATGGAAACTGAACAGAGGCCTCACAGCCACGGCTATAACTAGGGCATGATGGCTACCTAGGTTCTGAGAGGGGCCCAAGCACACTTACTCAGCCAGCCTTAACAACACGCCAGTGAAAAGGGTCCCAGTCAAGAAGAGCAATCCTCATAGATCAAAATCCAAGAGAAGCCCCAAGAAACAAAGGCAGAAAGTTGTCCCAAAGCCTTGAAGGGAAATGGTTCTGAGGGATGGCCATAGACCAGGAGCCGAGAGAGCATAAAGGACAAACGCCTGTGGTGGTGCCTGAATATCCTTCCAGGCTTGAAAATAATGCCAAGTTAGAAATCTAAGAAATTTATGCTTGTACTTCAGACTGATATTTCCAAAGAATGATCTGTGAAGAGACGCAACGGAGTATTAGCACGTGTTTCACATACTCGACAGAGATCTGCAGTTTGTTTGCAAGACACTGGGTTAAGCAATTTTAAATTGTGGTTTTTTTTTTAATTGCAGGACTTTCTTGGAGCGTTTACCATGCTAATGTGCACTGTGAGTTGTCGAGCAGGAGTACAACATGTGGCACTCCCAACTACTTTTGCCCACAGAATTCCTGTTCAAGCAGGATTTCAGAAATCGACTACTCTCTCAGTCACCAGATTAAGGCATATTGTGCATCTACTGAAATATAAACCCACAGTCAGCAAAACAGAAGAGTGTGTGTTTCAAAATTCTTTCCCCTGAAAACCTTTTTTACGTGCTGCTTGGTTTGCCTTAATTTCTTAAGAAAGCTCCTTGAGCAGCATGAAGGTGCACTGGAATGAGCATGGACTTTAAGAAAGATAAACTGGGAGTCTCCTCAGTTTCCTTGGATGATCATACTTCTCAGGGTTGTTATAAGGGTAAAAATGAGATAAAATCTTTGACTTATCTAGCAAGATGCTGGCCTAGAGAAGGCACCAATAAATATACACCCCTTCCCTCCTTATCTTTAAGCCTTCCAGCTCTTATACACGTTTTCGGGGCAGAGTAGGCATCTTCACACTTCCTCTAGCGGTAACGGAAAGGCGTGCATGTTGGCCAAGGTGGCAGTGGTGGTGGTGACGGTGACTTGTACTACTCCAGGACCAAGAGAACCTGGGGTGCTTGGGATGACAGTGAGTGGGAACTCCAGAAGGATAGACTTGAAACTGGATGTGAGGGGAGGCCTTTTCCAGCAGGACAGGCCCCACAGTTAGTGGCATACGTAAGCTTCATTCTGCTATTAGAGTAAATAGCTTTTTCTTTACTTTCCTACTTATCCTGGACAACCTCATTCTCCATCTGTGACAATCTTGTTAATAAACACAATAAAAGCTACCAAATCTTTAGTGTATTTGAAGTACTTGGCAGCTTATAATGACATCATCAATACTCCTAAGAACTCAGTTAACAAATTAAGAAAAGGAACTCAGAGAGGCAGAGTAACTTTGAGGTTTACATGGCTCCAAACCCATGTTCACCACTGCCCTCAACTCACTCTGAGCTCCATCCCCTCTCTCAGGGCGCCCCCCCCCCCGCCCCGCCCCCCCTGCTTCCCAGCCCTGCAGCGAACTCCTCCTGCTGGTGGTTTTGGGAAGATGGCTCACCCTCATCAAGAACCTTGTGTTTGATGGTAATTGAATGTCTCCATCTTTCTGTCATTCCAGCTTTACATGGTGGATTGCAGGGGCTCCTCTGAGAATCAGATATGTCCTCTGGGGACTGGTAATGTCTCGGGGTAAAATTAGTACTTTGATGCATTAGGCAAGAAGGTTAAGAGAGAAAAATGTTTTGTCCCAAGTTGGCAGATGATTGGCCATGTGATTTTCATTTCTCTATCATCTGTCAGTTGGTCGTGGGGGAAAGTCTCCTCCCTCCTCAGGGTTTCCTCCAAAATCCTTATCAGAAAACACTTGCCCACCTTTCACCAGCAACAGGGTAGTTGGGGAAAGAGATTAAAAGAATATGTATAGGGCCACTGGCTATTGATGGAAGAGAGGTGTTATAAACAAGCCTTGTGTGCTATTTGCCTGGGCCAAGGAGAGAAATCATCTTTATTGGACACATGTATTTGATAGCATCTGGATCCATTTAGTAAGTATATTTACTTCATAACAACATGAGATCATGATGCCAGGATGATTAATGATCTTTTATAGTCTACCACTCTTTTTGCATAAATCCACAAGTCTATTAGGGAGATTAATTAGCTGAGATGGGGCAAATAAGCCTCTTGGTTACTTCTTTTACCATGGATCTCTTACATGGAATACATTTACCACAGACAAGGTTGGAGAACATTGGAAACCGCTTTAGGCGTCTTCCAAATTAGCAGCCCCTGAGGGCTTGGAAAATAATTTCAAGGTTCTTAGGTAATGCTCTTACACACCCCAAAGGGAAATACTGATATAATCCTCAAATTGGGCGAGAAACAAGGGAGGAAAGATAATTAGGGCCGAAATTTTAGTGATAAGACTGCAAAACTTGCTGCCAAAGGCATTTTTAAATATACAGGATAATACTGTATATTATAACTACACTGGAAATAAGTGACATTGAAATACAATGGAACAGAAATGCTATTCTCTATATGGCAAACTTCGGAATAAGTGATGTTTCCCTTGATCTTCCTCCAGGAGGGTTTAGGATCCAAGCTCATGATTGTCAAGGCACCATCCGATCTCTGAAAGCAGCACCAGGCTCGCTCTTTCCCCTTCACTGCTCACATGGTAAGAACAGACAGTCCGGACCAAAGGCCCCGCCGGCCACAGCCAAGAGGCAGGCTTTTATGGTGTTTCACAAAGACTGAAAACAGGTCCTGGCTTCCACATGATACAGTCCTTTCAGTTTGACTTTCAAAGCAAGTTCCCCTCCTGGGAGGGGCATCCCAACACAGATGGAATAAAAGCAACGCAGCTTGAGCCAGCTCTGCTCTTCAGCCCGTAGAGCTCACGCATTCCTTGGGGACATGCCCTTCTCAACTTTTACCACCTAATCTGGAAGGTCACAACCAGGGTCACCTAGGAAAAGGGAAATCAAAGTGCAGCCCAAGGTTTCTACTATGAGGAGTAGCTGGGAGGATCGGTAGGCATAACACCCAGTGAGCGTTCAAGCACCTACAGTCGCCTATGGTGATCTTCAGTTAAACGTGCTGAAGCCACACCAGTCACAGTGTCAGGCTGGAAGTAACGGAGAACACCAGCACAGTATTCTCCCTGGAGACCCCAGGCACCAGCACCCAGTTATGAGCAAGTGTCACCAGATGAATTGCACCAAATGCAAGACTCCAGGGAAGTGTCAATAGTAATACAGAAAAGCCTGAAAGGGAAGATTCTGGAAGAGGTGACACATTGAAGACCCAATACCAATTCCTAGCAGGCCCACAATGGTTCTTCCCACAAAATCAAAACCAAGCAGAAACCACATCTCGTTTTTTCCACAGAGCTAACTGGCTTATATGAGTTCCACATTTATAGGCCAGCACGTATCACATTATTCTTCACTTTACAGGCCATTTATCCTTTGCCTCCCCATTCTCTCTGTAGCCCAAGCAGACAACAGTGTCTGCCAGGGATCTGTAAACCCTTAGCCCACGCTGGCCGCTCACTTCCTGCCCCACAGCTCCCTAATCTGAGTCGATGTGGGCCCTGCCTGGAGGTTCAGCCACTGTCTTGATGACACAGGGAAAGTACGGGTGCCTGGAGCCAGTGACAGCTAGATGTGTTGATGGCCAGAATCACTTGGGGAGCTTTGATAAACATGGATTCCAATGTTTCTCTAAGAACTGGCAAATCAGTCTCCTCCTGGGGGAGGGAGCCTCAGAATCCAAATGGTGCAGAGTTGTTGAGGTACATGACTCAGAGATGCAGACCTTACATCGGGTCAGCAGACCTAGAGTTGCTTGGAGGGCTCTCCAAATACAGCTGCCATTCCTAAGGACCAAACAAAGGCCTCCCAGGGAAGGGCGGCCCCCTGAACCCCTTGCATAATGCGGAAGGGTCGTGGAAGAGGGCTGCATGAGGAGCCAGAAGGCACAGCAGCTTGTGTGGGGCATGGTGCTGGGAGAAAAGGAAAGTGAGCATGATCTCTAGTAGCTGAGGGAAGTGACTGACACAACATATGCACCACTTTCTACAGCCAAGCCGACTTCCTGCCGGCCCAAAGAGGGGGTGTGCCCTAGGTAGGAGTGTGTTGGTTAGACAGCAGCCCCAAATCTTCATCATCTGCTGCCTTAGCTCACTGCCCCTGGACACCCCAAACCACCCTCCTTGGACACTGGATGTGAGAAGGGCCCTTTGCAGGTGTGTGCACATGCCAGAGACGGGCCTGCTCTGAGCAGCAGCCCTGATCTCTCTGTGGGACGGGATCTGCTGGCACTGCTCATCTCACCTCCCTGACTCTGGCCTTTCCCGCTGTGTGTTCTGGCTGCAGGGCTTCCTTCTGCCCCTTTGGTGCCGGTGACCCACTGGCTTTCCTTCTTGGGCTCATCAGGTTTTGGCTTCTTCATTTGGATCTCACCTCTGCTCTGCCTACTCCTACCCTCCACCCATTCTCCAACCTGGGGTAGGGAAACCTCTGGGTAGCCCCAGGCCCATGAAATCCCACATACAAGGACTAAAAATCCTACTACAGACAGGAGACCCCACCCACTACTCTAAACCTCAGTCTCTGGAAATATGTCCCAAAATAAACCAACCCTAACTTTGCTCCCATGGACAAACCTCCCAGTTCTTGTCTGATCATAAAATCAGAGTGCCCTGGAACTGCTGGGGCAGGCCAGGGTGGGCATCAGGCAGCAGAGGTCAGACCCCAACAAGCCCCCCACGCAGGAGGGATCAAAGGCACCCCATTCTTCTAATGTCATGTACTGCAAAGACTGAGTGACATTTCCTCCCCTCCCCACAAGTTCCACTGGGTAGAGGAGAGAATATTTACCTTGCAGATGTTGGGTGGAATATAATTTCAACTAAATTGAAGCATACCCTCAAATTAGAAACTCTGAATTATAATTTGAATCTCAAATTACTATCGAAGGTCTCCAAGTAGCCCAGAGAAAATCACTATAGAAGAGATATTAAATTACTTCTCAAAAGAAAGCACAAGAATCACTCTAATGTTCATCTGAAAAGGGACAGCCCAGAACATCAAGGAGAACCTTGGAAAAGGCAGAGTAATAAAGGGGAATTAGGCCTGCCCAGTAGTAACACATACTCCTAAAGGAACTATACTGGAGTCATATTAGCATTAGGATACAAAGAGAACTTAAAAATATATCTTATAAAATATAAATATAAAAATTTAAAAAGAAAAGTGTCTCATCCTATATAATGAAAGCCTAATATACTAAGTGTCCAGGTCGACTGTTCAACCAATCAAAGTGTAATATGCTAATGATGTGCTAAGACCACTCAACCACTCACTATGACGTGCACTGACCACCAGGGGGCAGACGCTCCAACCAGTAGGTTAGCTTGCTGCTGTGGTCTGGCCTATCAGGACTGAGTAAGATGGGCCGGACACGCCTCCTAGGCCCTGATCATGCACCATTGGGGTCCCTCGGCCTGGCCTGTGCCCTCTTGCAATCCGGGACCCCTCAGGGAATGTCAGAGAGCAGGTTTCAGCCCGATCCCACAGGCTACTCCCCTTGGGAGGGCGCCAGATGCAGGGGTCACGGCTGGCAAGTGCTGCTGTGGCAGCACAAGACTCTCCCAATCAGGACTGATTGGGCGCAAGCCTGAGGCAGGCACAGTGGGGCCGGGATGAGAGGGAGCAGCAGGTAGGAGATGCAGGCAGCGATGGACTGCAGATTTCCACCCAATCCCCGCAGGCCACCCTGAGGGACCCCACCCATGCACGACTTTGTGCACCAGGCCTCTAATATCTTATAGGATGCTCATAAGAGCTACTACTCTCAGAGATGTTTTATGGCATTATTGATTACTGAAACATGAACATCGTCTAAATGATTTATATATGTTCCCTTAATCATCACAACCACCATAGGAGGTAGGTATTATTTTATCACTCCCATACAAGTGAGAATTTAAGCAACTTGCTCAAGGTCACACAGTTATGGAGTTATAAGTCAAGTCCAGACAATCTAAACCAGAGTCAGTGTCTGCATCCACAACACTCAGCTGCTTCCTCTAGCAAATCAACGAAAGTGGTCATTGCAGAAAACAGTTTAAATAAGTTATTGTCAATAAACTCAAAATAGTATTGTGTAGGCCTAAAATCATGGTTATTAAACAAAGAAGTAATTTAGAAAACTGTTCATGACCTTATGGGGTGCGGCTACAGTGTTTTGGACAGGTTCAAGCCTTGGACTGAGGAGGGGGCACAGTCCTCTCATTGCCATGTGCAAGTCCCAGCTGGAGGGCAGAGCCTTCCCAGCACAATTATAGCCAACAGCTGTAGTTGTAAGCTTGAACCTATGGTCCAAACACGTGGCCCCACGTGCCTGAGTGATAGAGTTCAGGTGCGTGTAGTTGAGTAGGGTTGAAACCCAGGAGAATGTTGTAAACATCTTGATCACGCCCCTACTTTGCCTCATGGCATCTGCTATAAAATAAAGACACAGCTTGTGGGCGCTGGCACTGTCCATCAGAGGGGCAGCGTCCCACTGAGACCCAGCTTTCATTCTCTTGTCTGTCTTTTCTAAACCTTTCATCACCCCCACTCAGGGTCACTGAACCAGGCTGAGCTGGCATGGCACATAAGGCGCCCTGGGGCTGAGTATGCCATTGCCGTGCTGGCTCCCCACATGACCTATTATTAAATTTTTTAAAAGGCAGACACTCTGAGTGAAATCACAAAAAGATGTATCTGTATTTAGGAAATATATATCTATGGAAGCATGCATGATGACTGACCAACACTACAGCAGTGGGCCCACCCCACGCCGCTCCAGAAGTTTTTACAGATCCAATTGATTCCAATGTTCATCATGATTAGAAACCTCTAGTGTAGAGTTCAGAGCCAGGTGAGCCAGGCTTTGTTTTTTTCCCCAATAAATGAGGATAAGTAAATTGAAATCTAAAGAGAAGCTGTAATTAGCAGAAAACATTAATAAACAATTTATAAAAGTAGGACTATAAAGGACCAGAAGACCTGGAAAGGTACTAAAAAAGAAATTAAGAGATGCCACTTTTTAGAACAGCAATACACAAAGGTATATGTTCAGAGATGTTAACTGAAGCATTGGTTTACATAGTAACATCCTATAAAGAACTATGAGAGCCATCAGTAGGTGATTAATAAAATATATTATGTTTCACCCACTAAATGAGATACTTGGAACACTAAAAATCATGATCGAAGTTTCTCTCTGTTCACCTGAAAGCTGTTTACAATATATTTTTAAGTTCAGAAAGACAAAGCAACATTATATATAGATTATCTTAGTTTCTGTTGGAAGTTAAATACCATATAAAACCAAATAATAATGGCAGTCATTGCTGAGTGATAGCATCAGAGCTGATTTCTTCTCTTGCCATTAGTCCCTAGTTTTGTTTAAAAACATACAAACCACAACCATAAAACCCCTAACCTTTAACGAAAGAAAATTGTTAGGTAATTAGGGGAAAATGACCTTAGGGCAGAGAAGTTTCCTTAGTCCTTCAGCAAAGGAACAGATTATCCTATATAATAAAAGGCTAATATGCAAATTGTCCCCTCAACCAGGAGTTCAACCAGGAGTTCGACCAGAGGGCAGGGCTGCCTGCCAACTGCCCACGACTCCTCCCCAGGGCCGGCCCCGCCCCTGATTGGCCCCCCCATCCCGATCCCGGGCGGGGTTGGCCAGCCAACCTCCACATCCCATCCTCCTGGCCGGCTCTCTCCAATCGGCCCCAATCAGGGCCGGCCAGCTGGACCCCACCTGTGCCTGAATTCGTGCCCCGGGCCTCTAATATTAAATAAAACAGTCTCTGTCTAGATCTTACTTACCTTCTCCCTTAGCAAATTCTTATTTCCTAAAAGGGATTTACTCAAACAAATATTGTTTTGGACAATGGTAAAATGTCAGAGCAAAAGATTCCCCTGGCCATGATTTCAGAAAAAAATATTTTCGGGGAAAAGATATTTACAAGGCACTTTGATGCTCATTTAGAATTTGCCAGCACAATCCATTTATTTTATTATCTGGCTTGTAATTTCTTAATTTGGAATTTAAGTGACTTCTCATATACTGTTCGACTGCCAGACATTACATGAAGCGTTTAAAGCAGACAGAGCAATCAAAAAGAACACATTATACTCTCCAGATTTTTACTGATACTTCTTACTCTTATACTAGTGTATTCATGGATAATTGTTTGGGGATTGGTAAGTATTAGGGCTTAAAAAAGCTGACTTCTGCTTTGAACAGGCACTGAGAGATTCAGTGGGAAAAGTGATGAGAAACTTCTATGAATACAGCATCTGGTCCAGAAATAATAACCAAGCCAATCCCTAATACTCAACATGAATCAAAGCACCCCAAGTTCCAGCCATCCCAGTGCAGCTCTGAAAGCCCCTTCTACACAGAGGAGTATCATCTTGGAGAGATACTCTATGATTCCCAATAAAGGTACTGCTTATGTTCTTCTGTTAACTTGGTTAGTACTTGAAACAAACCTAAAACACACAGGAGTGTTGTATCCTTAAAGACAGAGTAGATTAAATTAATATTTAAGAAAAAGCTCAGTTCTGCTAAGTATTTAGAGGGAACACATCTATACATAGAAAACTTTTCTTTATATGAAAACTTGGTCCTTGTTATACAATAGGGATGATAACTTCTCCATTTGTTCCAGACTGCTCCAGTGTAAGAATCTATTCCAAACAGATTTTTTAAACCAATCAAAGGCACATATATAAAAATTCCATCCCTTATCCCCATGAGGTATTAGAGTTACCATCTGTTAGTTTAGGGCTTTCTAAACCTGCTTTCTAAACGGTGAGGGTCTCTTCCAGGGCCAGACTAAGGGCCAGGGCAGCCAGGACGATGCCAAGATGCCAAAATACAAGAAACACTTAACTAGAGAGAAAATACTATTTGCCAGAACTCCTCTCCAAGAGGGTTCTGTGAATGGTTGGAAGTCCTCTGATGAGGGGCCTGTGATGGTCCTGACAACATAAGAGGTAGGCCTAAGTGACAGCAGCTGTCACTTGCATGCTCAGTTGGGCATGCAAATTTGGGGCCAGAGCTGAAATGCCCAGAGTGATAAAGGAGCTGCTGCCCACAATGGTCCTACTCTAAAAAGTATGGAAAACATATATAAAGAATGTCAAAGCACCCATAATCCTTAGTTTGCCTCTATCAAAGGCCAAGCATCTATAATAATAAAAGCGTAATATGCTAATTAGACCAGATGTCTTCTAGACATCATTCTGGACGTCCTTCCTGACGAAGCCGGGGCCAGAGGGAAGCCAGCCCGGTCCCAGGTGCCTCTGGGCGGCCCAGGGGAAGCCAGCCCGGGTCCCAGGTGCCGGAGGGAAGCCAGTGCCAGGAGCCGAGGGAAAGAAGGTCTACTCTTGC
Organism: Myotis lucifugus; assembly: GCF_000147115.1. Lineage (NCBI taxonomy): Eukaryota > Metazoa > Chordata > Mammalia > Chiroptera > Vespertilionidae > Myotis > Myotis lucifugus. Next base: position 2,031,974 of record NW_005871089.1, on the reverse strand, counting down.
ATGAATTTTCGTGCATCGGGCCTCTAGTTTGAAAATAAAGCTACAAGATAACCTAAGTATTAAACACCTCAAAATATGGTAAAATAGTTTGAAACAGTCCCATAAAAGTCACCCTACCTCGTTCCTCCTCTTTTAATTATCATTCTGCTCTGTGTTTTTCGTCCCCACTGTCCAGCTGAGCCGGGTGGAGCACAGCTCAGAGCAGACACTCACAAAATGCCAGGGCAGAACCTGAGAGGACCAGGCAGATGCAAGGGAAGGGGTGATGTCCAGCACCAAACCAGGCAGTCCCCAGGTTTAAAGCCATCTGAGAAGGAACTTGCAAATTCCACACAATGGGAGGCATTGTTGTAAAGGAGATTGGAGGCTTTGCAACAATCCAGCACTGGTGCCAGATATTGTAATAGGTGCTTTTCATTCCTTGTTTCAATGGGTCTGAATATTAATCCTGCAAAGTCCACATAACCATCCTCATTTCACAGATAAAAATCTAGGGCTCACGGGGTTTAAGAAATGTGTCCAGGGTGCCACAATTAGCAAGGGCCTGAGCCTGAATCAAATCCACACTTGTCTCAATTCAATGTCCATGCTCTTCTTGAGAGACAGACAGAAACAGAACCATCTAGGAAGAAGGCAGTGCCACTGGACTTTACATCAGGAGACAGGGTTCTATTCCAGGTTTCAAATCTTCCTAACTCGGGCAAGTCACCTAACCTCTCTAGGAGAGACAATATGCATGTTGATAAAATTGGAGGGTGCAAGAGCAATGATAGTAAAAACGACAATGCCCGTTATAATAAAATCCAAGAGGCTCATTGAGATGAGTCAGAGGTGCCCGGTCTATGGGAAGAGCACCAACATCAGGTCGTTGGGCAAGGTGGAAGGTGCCAAGGTGGGCAGCAGACACCCTGAGAGGTCTCCTGAGCTGAGGGTCCCTAAGGAGGCTGGACAACTATAAGGGGAGAGCTGAAGCCTGCAGCCAAGGGCATCCCTGGGGCCCAACAACAAAGATTCTGTTTATTCAGCCATGGAGAGGATCAAAACAAAATGTCAGCATTAAACCAGGGGCTTAAAGATAAATTAATTAGCCATAAAACCGCAGATTGAGGAGAGAGGTGGAGTCAATCACATAGAAGAAGGGATTATCTAGAGCAGCGGTTCTCAACCTGTGGGTCACGACCCCTTTGGGGGTTGAACGACCCTTTCACAGGGGTCGCCTAAGACCATCGGAAAACACATATATAATTACATATTGTTTTTGTGATTAACCACTATGCTTTAATTATGTTCAATTTGTAACAATGAAAATACATCCTGCATATCAGATATTTACATTACGATTCATAACAGTAGCAAAATTACAGTTATGAAGTAGCAACGAAAATAATTTTATGGTTGGGGGTCACCACAACATGAGGAACTGTATTAAAGGGTCGTGGCATTAGGAAGGTTGAGAACCACTGATCTAGAGGAACCTAGAGGAGAAGAAAAAAGTGAGATCATACATATATAGCTGATTTTATAACAGACATAGCTGAAACCCTGGTCCAGCAGCAAAGTAAATGTTTATAAGTTGGTCCTGCAGAAGAGTGGGATGGCCTGTTAATAATGGAAGTGTCTTGGGAAAGAACAACAAATTGGAGGGCTCAAACTTCCAAAACTTTAAAACTTGCTGCAAAGTTATGGTAACGAAGACAACGTGGTATTCTCACAAGGCTAGACATATAAACAATAGAATAAAACTGAGAGTCTAGCAATAAATCATTATATCTATGGTTAATTGTAAAAAGGTGAAAGACTTGTACAGTGAAAACTACAGAACACTGATGAAAGAAATTAAAGAAGACACAAATGAATACCATCCCATGTTCATGGATAGAAAGTCTTAAGATTGTTAAAATGGCAATAAACCTAAAGAAATCTACAGATTTCTATTAAAATCTCCATTAAAATTTTGTATAGAAATTGAAAAAAAAACAGTAACTGTACACCTGAGACCTATATAATTTTATTAACCAATGTCACCCCAATAAATTCAAATAAAATAAAAGGAAATAAAATAGTTTTACAGATTAAAAAAAAAGAAAGAAAAAACAGTACTAAAACTCCTATGAAACTACAGAAAACCTCAAATAGCCAAAACAATCTTGAGAAATAACGAAGTTGGAGGCATCACACTTCCTGATTTCAAAATATAATACAAAACTACAATAATTAAAATTTATGCCACTGGCATAAAGCTAGATACATACCAGACCAATAGAACAAAATAAAGAGGCCAGAAATCAAACCATACATATAAAATCAACTTATCTTCAACAAAGATGCCAAAAATACAAGGGGAAAGGACAGTCTCTTCAACAATTGATATTGGGAAAACTGAATATCCACATGCAAAAAGTGGAATTGGACCATACACAGAAGTTAACTTGAAATGAATTAGAACCTGAAATTGTAAAACCCCTAGAAGAAAACTTAGGGAAAAAGCTTTATGACATTGGTTTTAGCAATGTTTTCATGGTTATGACACCAAAAACACAGGCAACAAAAGCAAAAATAGACAAGTGAGACTATATCAAAGTAAAAACTTTGCACAGCAAAGGAAATAATCACCAGAGTGAAAAGTCAATATAACCTTGTGAGAAAATATTTGCAAATCACATATCAGATAAAGGGTTAGTTTCCTAAATTATAAGGAACTCTTACAACTAAATAGCAAAAACAAACAAACAAACAAAAAACCCTATTAACCAGATTTTTAAATGGGCTAAAGACTTGAATAGATACTTCTCCAAAGAAGACATACAAACAGCCAAAAGGCATAAAAAATATGTTCAACATCACTAAACATCAGGAAAATGCAAATCAAAACCACAGTGAAGTATTACCTCACATCTGCTAGGTTGGTTATTAAAAAATGAAAAAGACAAGTGTTGGTGAGGATATGGAGAAATTGGAATCCTGGTAAGCTATTGGAGGGAAAGCAAAATGGTCCAGTCACTATGGAAAATGGTATGAAGATTCCTCAAAAAAACTAAAAATAAAACTACCACATGATCCAGCAATCCTACTTCTGGGTATTTATCCAAAAGAACTGAACTCGGGATCTTGAAGAGATATTAGCACTCTCCTGTTCTTGCAGCACTATTCACAAAAGCCGAAATGTACACATAATCTAAATGTCCATTGATGGATGAATGCATAAAGAAAATGTGTGTGTATATGTGTGTGTGTGTGTGTGTGTGTGTATTACTCAGCCTAAAAAAATGAAGGAAATCCTATAATATGTAATTACATGGATGAACTTTGAGGACACTGTGCTAAATGAAAGAAATCAGTCACAGAAGGCAAATGCTACATGTTTGTGCATATATGAGATATCAAAAATAGTCAAACACATAGAATCAAAAAGTAGAGTGGTGGTTTCCAGAGGCTAGGAGAAGGAGGAAATAAAGAGTTGCTAATCAATGGACAGAAAGTCTCAATTTTACAAAATGAGTAAGTTCTAGAGATCTGCTGTACAACTGATACCATTAAAATTAACCTAGTTATTAATCACAGGAAAGGAGCAAAGGGAAGGCCAGGCATTAAAAGGTCTTTTGTGCAGCTTTGCCAGGAAGCTGCAGTTTAACACTCCCCAGGGAGCAGATCTACTCCCTGCAGAGCCCTGGGGGAAGAGACTTAACAGGGGGGAGAATAGACACATGCCCAGTAATGTCTGGGTGATATAGGGAAGGTAGTTGTCTGTCAGTCACACCTGGGAGCAAGTCATTGGTCAGAGTAGGTGTTAAATATTTAATCCCCTAAACAAAAGAATGCATTCTCCTATCTCCTGGCCCTCTTGGTTCTCTTGGGACTCTGGTTGCAGGGGGCACACTCTCTTGGCTCCCCTGCATTCGCCCACATGGCCAACAGCCATGTGGACCCCACACACAAGGGAATAATGGACTGCTACTAGCCTGATGCTGTACTGGACCCAATTCCAACATGGAGCGGAAACTCTGGACACTGGCTTTGCTTCTAGCTCTACTGAATCCCCAGCTGCACTTTTGCTAGGACTAGATGAAGGGAAATGGGAATTTGGAAACCCAGAATGTAATTCCCTGCAAATAAAAATCACCCATCCTCCCATACGAGTCTTAGAAAATTATTTTTCTCAAGATACCATAAGAACCCCTACCCCCAGCATTCAGTGGGGAAAGGGGTACCCCACTTCCACCGATAACACAACATTGTCTCTGTAATTAACTATACTTAAAAATTTGTTAAGAGGGTAGATCTCATATTAAGTGTTCTTACTACAATAAAATACAGTTAAAGACATAATGGAAGATATACAAATGGCCAAGCAGCACTTGAAAATATTTATAAAAATGGAAGAGGGCACGGGAAGAAAGAGGAAGACAGAGCACTAAAGCCTATTTTAGTTACATTTCACATATTATCTCATTTAATCCTTACAGAGATTCTATGATGTCAATAGTATTAATGCCATTTTGCAGATAAGGAAACAGAGGCTCAGAGCCATTTCAGTAAGTAGTCACAGCTAATAAATGTCAAGGTTGGAATAAGGCTTCTCAAAATGTTACCAAAATGACAGCAACCAAGATTTTGACTTAAAGGAATAGGATACAGTTTTCATATGCACTGAAAACTGGGCCTTTGAGTTTATGGCACCTTTACAGCATGATAACACGTAAAAACCTGTGATAAAATTTTATGTCTATGAAGCCAGGGACATGAAGCCTTGGCCTGTGCGGAAGATAATGCAGGACAGGTGTTGCACAGATTTATGCATGCTGCTTGGCCATTCCCCTCCATCCCGCTCGGCATAACTGCTTCTCTGACCCAAAGACAAATAGAAAGACTTGGCAGGAAAATGCAACTTGCCCGAGAGGCACAAACTAATAGAGAAAACTGGCCTCAGCGAGGCTTTGGAGGTCACCTGGTCTTAGTGAGTCGGAACACGTATCCACCGACCAGATGTATCTAAATCACCTTGGAAGCTTGTTAAATGCAAATTCCTGGGCCTCACTCCAGACCTCTGGGGAGTAAAGCCCAGAAATGAGAATTTTTAAAAGGCTCCCCGGGGAGCCCTTATATGTTGCTGGTGGGAATGTAAAATGGAGCATTCACTTTGGAAAAGAGTTTGGCAGTTTCCTAAAAAGTTAAATACAGAATTACCATATGACCCAGCAATCCCACTTCTAGGTATCTACCCAAGAAAAATGAATACATACATCCCACAAAAACTTATACATGAGCTTTCTTAGCACCATTACTCATTGTCTGCTAAATCCATAAGCTGAACCAAATGTTCATGAACAGACAAATGGTTAGACTAAAATGGAATACTATTGAGCAATAAAAAGGAACAATCCGCTGATACATCCTACAACATTAATGAAGCTCAAAAACATTCCATTAAGTAAAAGAAGCCAGATGCAAGAGACCACATATTGTTTGATGCTATTTATACGAAATGTCCGGAAAAGTCTATAGAGACAGAAAGTACACAGATTACTGATGGCTTGGAGCAGAATGGGGATTAACATGGGCATGTGGAATGTTATTGCCATGATGAAAATCAGTTCTAAAACTGATATATGGTGAAGGTTGCACAAGTTGGTAAATGTACTAAAAACCATTGAATTGTACACTTGAAATCAGTCAATTTTATATGTAAAATATGCCTCAGCTCCCTGGGTGATTTTGATGCACCAGCAGATTTGGAAACCACTGAATTTCAATATACTTATCTGCCAATGAGAAAACTGAAACTCAGAGGGAAATGATTCACCCAGGGTCACACAGTGAGTTTATACAGAGCCAGAATGCCTCTGATCTGTGTCTCTGCAAAAGGAAACAGAGGGCCAGGCATGACCTGATAAAATGGACCAAAGGGGACAGCCAACCTCAATGAGTCAGTCTGCATGAAACGCTTTTTCCCTCAAATAGCAGGAAGCCGGCTTGTTTTGCTTGAATGATCCAGGAAAGGGGCTCAGGAAGCAGCTGGAGGACAGTGGAAGGACCACAGACTTGGAGTCAAAAGGCCTGAGTTCAAATCCTGACCTGAGAGTTAATGGTGACCCTGGGCAGGTCACTTCACCTCCCTGAGTCTCATCTTGTTCATCCATCTGTAAATGGAGCGGATAACATCATACTCCCAGGATCACCATGACATGGGTAAGGAAGACATTGAGTAATAGAGGCAAGAGATGATTCCACATGACTTCCTTCCTGCCTAACTGAAACCACAGATGTCCAGCCCAGTCTGCTTATCGAAATGCCACAACTAGAGCATCCCTTTCACCTTTAGGGTACTCACAGGTCCTTCAAAGGTTCTCTGATGCAAGCACTGCCAACCTACCTCAATCTAGGTCCCAGTCCCAGCTTCATCTAACTTCCCAGGTGTCATAAATCTCTGGAAAAGGGGAAATAGGACTGTATTTCTTTACAGATATGGCAGCCCCTGACTGAGAACAATATGTTAAAAATAACAACCTTCCGAGTGGCCACCGATGCATCAAATACTGCATTGGGTGTGGTGTTATTACAAGACCAAGAGAATGTAAAATATCCTGTAATATATCTCAGCAGAAAATCTTTCCAATGGAAAAGAAATCTGTCTTCTGTCTAAGAGGAATGTTTGGTAATTATTTGGGCCTTGGATAAACTCAGACCATACGTTTTGGGCCAAGCGTTTACATTACGTACTAATCATAGAGCCCTGATGTGAAGACAGACATTGTAGACCAAGAATAGTGAGTTCCCAAGATGGGCAAGGCAGCGTCAGCACTTCCAGAGGGACCTGCAGCCTGTGACAGGATGGGGAACATTTAGGCCAAGATGCTTTTTCTTAGAAGGACAGATGTAAACACTGGTATCTCCTAAACTGAACCCACTGAAGTGGGGCTGAGCTCTCGGCCCCTGTGATCAGACAATGTCAACGTGGCAGGAGGCACAGGTGCGTAGGTCCTTGTCCAGTTCTGCTTGCTTCAGCCATGTTTTGTTTGCTTTATTTGACTTCCTGGAGGAACCTGTTTGTGTCATTGACTATTAGCTCCTGGTAACTGAACTAGACAGTGACTAACAGACATTCTTTGTAAAAGTCACTTGGGACAGACAAGAAGACAACAGAAAGAGAAGCTCACAGCTTATGACAATGGAGCCGGCATAGACTGGGAGGAAGAAAGCTTAACTTGAGATCATTTGATTCAGAGAGGTGTTAAAGACTTGTTGAAAATATAATTTTAAGCAGCAGTAGCAGAGAATAAATGACTACAGGAGCTATAAGAGGGACGGACTAGGGAAGGAAAAATATGAAGGGAAGCAATGAGTAGGAGGACTAACATCTAAAATGGGAATGGCAGCCCTGGCCGGTTTGGCTTAGTGGATAGAGCGTCGGCCTGCGGACTGAAGGGTCCCTGGTTCGATTCCGGCCAAGGGCATGTACCTTGGTTGCGGGCACATCCCCAGTGGGGAGTGTGCAGGAGGCAACTGATCGATGTTTCTCTCTCATCGATGTTTCTAACTCTCTATCCCTCTCCCTTCCTCTCTGTAAAATATCAATAAAATATATTTAAAAAAAATAAAATAAAATGGGAATGGCAAATACTTAGCACCTGAGCTGCAAAGACCCCACCCACGATTCATGGTGACTTCAGCAGCCCCCATGCAAGGGTGGAGGGAATGTGGGGTACATGCCTCTCTCAGGCCTGAAGGGAAAGCCTAGATTTTCACTTCTAGTTAAATACAGAGGGGTGACTATCTGCCTTTACCTCCTCTTCCACCTTTATGTTGGTAAAACAATTAAAAATCATTTAACCCACAAGGATAAAGGCAACTGAAAGGAGACAGCAGCAAATAAAGGTGTCAGCAGACTTGGAGAAAAGTGGATGAAAAAGTTGTAATAGAGGATAAGCTGCAAACTCAGTAAAGGATGCTGCTGAGACCAAAGCTAACTGCCGGACCACCCGCAGCTCAGCCCTTGGAAGCACAAGTTCCATGAAGGATGGGGATGGGAATCATGATGGAAAGCAGAGTCACTGAGCCCACTTCATGCAGCCAAACCCCCGTGCATCCCACAAACCCATCTCCAAGCACACGAGGTTTATTCTTAGGAGAAACTGAGGCGAGGCGGCAGACTCAAGAAGTAGACAAGGTGGAGGTCAGAGGGGAGGGGACAGGGCCTCCAGAACACCAGCCGCACGCCCACCTCTCCAGACAGGTTACTGCAGGATTCTTCTCTGGAGAAAATGAACAATCTCAGAGGAAATACATCCATATATCGACACTGTGTGTAAGGCCAGCTCAAAATCTGTTCTCCCCAAGGAAAGCCCAGCAGCCAACTGACTTTTAGTGCCTTACTCACAAAGTACATACAAGGTGGACAGACATTCAGGCAAAGCCCCTGACATGACAGGCAGCGTCCAGACAGACAGAAAAATAACTTGGGAGGTGTGAGCACATGCAGGGAAAATAAAAATAAATTTTAAAATCCTATTATATTCTTAGAGAATGAATAATTAAGATATTGCATTCATGAAACAAGAACAGGATGTTATATTAAAGAAATAATCAGAAAATAAGAAAGAGCTCTTGGAAAGTACATGTGAATAAAAATTTAAAGCTTAACAGAGAATCTAGATGATAGCCAAGCAAAGTCCCTAGAAAGTAGAACCAAAACACAAAACAATGGAAAATAGGAAAGAAAATGGGAGACACTATCCAAAAAAGGGCTCCAGAAATACAGAACGGGGAAAATATAAAGAGGAAACCTATCAAAGAACTATTAAAATAAATGACCCGCAAATGAGTTTCTAGCTTGAAAAGCTGCACGGTAAGGTACGCACATGATACAGTAGACACATAAGAGCCCTCCCCAAGGTGTCTCACTGCTTAAGCATAGGAATGCCAGGGGCTAGGAGAAGAAAAGCTTCCAGAGGCAAAATTCACATTTCACACAAAGCAAGGAGCTTCAGAAGGGTCATGCTACAGAATGCCGCAGACAAGAAGGAAGACCTTCAGAATTCCCAGAGACAGAGGAGCTCCAATCTTACTTTCTAAAACTAGTTTAATTGTAAGCCAGTTGTGGGGTGGAATAAGCACCTTTTTTAGATATGCAAAAGCTAAAGATAAAATACCTTTGGTGCCCTTCCTTAGTAGCTGCTGGAGGAGATGCTTCAGCCAAGCAAGAGAATAAACCAAAAGGCAGAAGAGATGGGATATGGTCGACAGGGCCATTGTAATACAGGATGCCAGCTATGCCCCAGCCTAGAACAGAAGCAGTCCAGACTGGAGCAGGAGGGTAAAGGACTAAACGGGAAGGTTTCCAAGAGGAAGCAGAATGTAAATGGTAGGCTATTTTATGTATTTGAGCACTTGGAAAAATTGATAGATGCCAAAAGGATACTGTGACAGCTCTGGCCAGTGTGGCTCAGTTGGTTGAAGTGTTGTCCCACAAACCAAAAGATCTCAGTTCAATTCCTGGTCAGGGCACATATCCAGGTTTCAATTTGATCCCGGATTGGGGTCTGTGGGGAAGACAAAGCCCTCTCACATCGATGTTTCTTTCTTTCTTTCTCTCTTCTCTCTCTTCTCTCTCTTCTCTCCTCTCCTCTCCTCTCCTCTCCTCTCCTCTCCTCTCCTCTCCTCTCCTCTCCTCTCCTCTCCTCTCCTCTCATCTCCTCTCCCCTCCTCTCCTCTCCCTCTTCTCTCTCTCTCTCTCTCTCTCTCTCTCTCTCTCTCTCTCTCTCTTTCTCTCTCTCTCTCCCAGGTGCTTCCTCTCTTTCTATCTTTTTTTTTAAAGGTGCTGTGACAATTTTATGTCAGCTTGACTGGGTCACTGGGTGCCCAGATATCTGGTCAAACATCATTCTGCAAGTGTCTGTGAGTGTCTCTGAGTGGGATTAACATCTGATTTAGTAGACCGAGTAAAGCACACTGCCTTCCCTAATGTGGATGGGCCCCATCCAATCAGTTGAAGGCCTGACTAGAACAAAAAGACTGACCCTCTCTCAGTAAGAAGGAATTCCTCCTATCTCAGTGGCTCAAGCAGGGACATCAGTATTTTTCCTTCCTTTGGAGTCAAACGGGCCTGCTGGCTTTTGGAATGGAACTCCTTGTGTCTCGGGCCGGCTGGCTTTCGGAATGGAACTACACCACCTACTCTCTTGAGGCTCCAGCTTGCGAACGAACTGCAGATCTTGGGACCTGCCAGCCTCCACAATTGTGTGAGCCAATTCCTTATAATAAACTATATATCCCCATCCTATTAGTTCTGTTGCTCTGGAGAATCCTGACTAATACAGATATATCAAATTATTTAGAAAAATGTGGTAACATATGAAGAACTGTAGTGAACAGTATTTCCATAGTCATAATCATGTAAACAATGACTATTTAAAGGTTCAGTTATAACTACATGGGGAAGGTGAAGGAGGGGAATTGAGGCTGGGGGTGACTGGTGTAAGGCTACTAAATACAGTCACCTTACAAGAAGGAGGACTATCCAAAATGGATTCACATGGTCTAGAAATATGATAAATGCCAAAAGAAATAGCTCATGGAGTTGAAGATAGCTGCCTCTGGGGAGGGGAGAGTATTGGGTGGAATACTGTTTTTCATTATAAGTCTTTTAAGACTGTTCGATTTTTAAATTATATGCATATGTTCATAAATAAAATTTAATTTAAAAAAATGGAAAAAGAAAGGAAACCAGATTTTCAAGACAGATCAATTAGGGTGTGATTATACATGTTAAAAATAAGTTGATTGCAGTTGGCAGTAGAGACAAACCTCCCTGCCACCTTTAACACGTGATGACAAGGTTACTTATTTGTAACCAAAAGTTTTTATGCAGTGAAGTTTGTTATGGGCTATAAACAAAACACAAAGGTACTAATTTATCTGTTGTGACCAAAATAGATATTCATATTATAATTTTCTCTGGTATATTTTCCAGGCAGTCACAGTTTTTAAATTAAGCACTATGAACGATGTATCTCTGCTCTTGTTAGTAATCAAAGCCTGAAATAAATCTAATTACCATGCATTCAGTTTTCTTGGAATTCAATTCTTGGCAGAAAAAACTTTTGCAAGATAATTGTAAACAAGATAATTTTTTAAAGCCACCCAGCTAGTTTATAGTCATGGAAATCCCAAAGAGACACTAAGAAGACAAAAGGGAAAACAAGCCAAATGACATACAATTTCCAATGGCAGCACCGTTCATGGATTTTAAAAGTGCTCTATTGCACTCAGAGCACCCACCCTGGCTGGTTTAAGCAGAATACACATTTAAAGGACAGGAGGCGGCCACAGGATCTCCAGGAGAGCCAGCTCAGAAGCTACTCAGCCAGGAGCAGAGGACATGCTGTCCCAGCGCTGCCACTGGGAAGCCCTAAGGGCAGACCCTGGCACCATCACCTATAGCTCACAGCATCCTAACATACTAATAACATAATTATTCAGCAAGGAGGGGTCATCCAGCTAAAAAAATAGGAAAATGAATCCCATCAGTCATTCTCCCATCAGCAGAAAGCTAGAGACATGTTTTGTGACCAAGGATGAGCCCCAAACAAAGGCTGGAAAGCTCAGGCTAGGGCTGTGCCAGGCAGTTCAGAACTCTACACTCTATGATCCTTTGTTCTTAAAACAGATCATCATGGCCTGTTTCCTGAGTCAGGTAATGTCTGGAACTGCTCTGGATATAAAACATTTAATTTAAAAATATCCTAATATGCATATCCAAGAAGAATGTAAGGATATTAATATTATCCCATAACACTTATTAAGGTAGCACAATGGGTGAAAATCTTGATCTGTTGATTTATATAAAAACACTGTGGAATAATATTATTTTCAGTTTTTCTTTGGCTTCACCAAATATTCTCTAATTAAATATCATCACAATCCTATATAAAACCCTAATATGCAAATCAACCGAACGGCGGAATGACCGGTCGCTATGATGCGCACTGACAACCAGGGGGCAGACACTCAACGGTCAGGGCAGCTCCTGCATTGAGCATTTGCCCTCCCCCCCCCTCCAAGAGGCAGGCGACCGGTGGAGGCCATTGGGGGACGGGGCTGGCCAGTGGGCAACGCCAGGTCGCTGGCCAAGGCAAGTGCCAGTGGGGGGCCCCGATCTCCCTGCCTGCCAGTCACCCCACAGATCAGCCCTGATCACTGGCCAGGCCTAGGGACCCTACCCTATATATTGGGAACATTCTCTTACATTTAAAAATTAAAACCTGGCAAGGCTACTCTAACACTGAAAAAACAGGATGATGCAGCGATAACATGCATGGACTCTGGCTTGCACATTTTTTGGTCAGCCCTGATTCTGACACTTATAATTGTGTGATAAAGCCAATTACTTAACTTGTCTCTGCTTCAGTTTTTCCACCCATTAGATGGGAAAAATGATACTACTGCCTCAGAAGGATCATGTTATGTACTACTTTTTATAATCAGGGCAAAAAAATGTAGCTGCCCATACAACAGCAAGATGCCTTTCACCTGTATGAAAAGTATGGTCACTGGTGCATGCAGCGTCCTGGATTGTGAGAGGGATGTCTGACTGCCAGTTTAGGCCCGATCCCACAGTCAGACATCCCCTGAGAGCACAGGCCAGGCTAAGGGACCCCTCCACCCCCCGCTGGTGCATGAATTTTGTGCATCAGGCATCTAGTATTCCTTAAGATGATGAACCTTCCTGCATTTCCTTATATAAGTACAAGCACATGACACTGCTGTATTCAACCACCCGAAAGGCTACTCCTGGACTTTTCCTTGCTTCCTACATATTTCATTTTCTCTAGTATATTTTCCAGGCAGTGACAGCTTTTAGTATTAATTTATTTATGACCATGACTTTAACTCAAATATCATGCTTCTCAAACAGGAGTCTGCACATCCCTAAGTATGGTGATCATTTGTCAAAACTTGGAAATCTGAAGTATAAACTTTTAAGAAAAAAATGTAGAAGATAATCTGAAAGCAGCATAAGTTTTGAAATCTCCTCACTATAAAATTGACAACAAATAATAATAATAGGAAAACAACAACAATAATAAAAATAGGATGATCCCAAACTCAACATATAGCAAACGGGTCACATCAATCTAAAATGCATAGAAAGTATTTATACGTGTATGTCAAATTAAAAAAAAATCTACCTACATGTAAAATAAAGAGTTACCACTGTAGTGATACAAATAAGCCTAAACCTAACTATTTTTATTATGGTAGAAAAAAATCTGAGTATTAACTACATGAAAAAATTTCTTGCAATGATATTTATTAAGAAATTATAGATTTAAGCAGAACTGTAGTGAACAGATATCTTAGAGAACCAAGATGGTGGCCGATGGGACGGCAGGCTGCAAGATAGTGTATGAGTGAGAGAACGAAAGGAAAGTGTGTGGACGTGCGGGGAGTGTCTGTATTTGTGAGTGAGGGACAGCTATGTTCCACAGGACTGTTGGGGACTGGCGGACCAGGCTCCCCTGGCTGGGCAGCCTCTACTGCTGCGGAAATCTCTCCCGGAGCAGCCGGCTCTGTCACAGAGATCGCGACATCTTGAAGGGGAGAGCGGCTCTGATAGGAAGCCCAGCCTTACCTTCAACCCGGGAGACCTCAGATACCTCCCAGGATCCTACAACCACAACGCCCAGGGACCAGCTGCCTCAGCTGCGAACCCACGAACACCGAGACTCCAGCATCCCTGACCGAGGGCGCCTAAAAAGTCTGTCCAGGGGGAGACAAAGTGGCGCCAAATATGCAGACAGGCCCTGTCTGATCACAGAGCAGATAGAAGGAACAGCTGAATCGAACAACACCCACCCAGAATTGGTGAATTAAGCACAGCTGGTGAGACAATCCATGGACAGAAAGGTCAGATAATGCCTAGAGAAAGTCAACACAGGAGAGAGAAAGCTACACAACCAGACACCCTGAAAAGAGTGAACATGGGGAGACAAAGAAACAGCCCGCATATGAAAGAAAAGGAGGAATCACCAGAAAGGAAGTAAACAAAATAGAAGCAAGCAATATGTGAGAGAAAGAATTCAGAGCAATGGTCATAAGGACGCTGAAAGGAATGGAAGACAAATTCAACAATATGTGGAAGAATCAAGAGGAAATGAAGAAGAACCAAGAAGAAGTGAAAAATGACATCGCTGCAATAAAGAACTCAATGGAAAGCATCAACAGTAGACTAGAGAAGCGGAGGACCGCATCAGTGAGCTAGAAGACAAGTAGAAAAAAATAGCCAAGCAGAGCAGCATCTAGAAAAAATACTTAAAAAACAGGAGGAGAGCCTAAGGGAACTTTGGGACATGAAACGAAACAACATCTGCATAATAGGGGTGCCAGGAGAGAAAACTGGGCAAGAAATAGAAAACCTATTTGAAGAAATAATGACAGAAAACTTCCCAGATATTGGGGGAAAAAAACCTCACACAAGTCCAAGAAGCTTAAAGAGTCCCAAACAAGATGAACCCCAAAAGACCTACACCAAGACACATTATAATTAAATTGGAAAACACCAATGACAAAGTAAGAAACAACAGTGACAATTTTGTGTCAACTTGACTGGGTCACTGGGAAATAGGGCTGTTAGACTTGGTGAGTTCAAATTCTTGCTCTCACTGGCTGTATGAGCTTGTTGACCAAGCAACCATGGGCAGTAGTGTTGAAAATATCTGACTTGCCTACCCCACTGGTGCACGAATTTGTGCACTGGGCCTCTAGTCGTCAGATAAATACCCAGAAGTGAGATTGCTGGGTCAAATGATAGTTCTATTTTTTTTTTATTTTTTGAAGATCCTCCATAATGTTTTCCACAGTGGCTGCATGGAATATTAATTAGTTGGGTATTAAAAAAAGAATGAAATCTTATCATTTGCAACAACATGAATGGACCTAGAGGGTATTACCAAGTAAAATAAGTCAGACAGAGAAAGACAAATACTATATAATTTCACTTATATGTGAGATCTATAAAACCAAATAAACAAACAAACCAAACAGAAGCAAACTCATAGATACAGAGAACAAACTGATGGTTGTCAGATGGGCTGGATGATAAAGGTGAAGGGATTAAGAAGTACAAAGGGCAGTTACAAAATCGTCATGAGGATGTGAAGTTCAGCATAGGGCAGTGATGGCGAACCTTTTGAGCTCGGCGTGTCAGCATTTTGAAAAACCCTAACTTAACTCTGGTGCCGTGTCACATATAGAAATTTTTTGATATTTGCAACCACAGTAAAACAAAGATGTATATTTTTGATATTTATTTTATATATTTAAATGCCATTTAACAAAGAAAAATCAACCAAAAAAATGAGTTCGTGTGTCACCTCTGACACGCGTGTCATAGGTTCACCATCACTGGCATAGGGAATACAGTCAATAATCCTATATAATAAATAGGTAATATGCAAATTGACCATCACATCCTCACACAAGATGGCCGCCCCCATGTGGTCACAAGATGGTCGCCACAAGATGGCTGGCAGGGGAGGGCAGTTGGGGGGGACCAGGCCTGCAGGGGAAGGCAGTTAGAGGCAACCAGGTCAGCAGGGGAGGGCAGTTGAGGGTTATGGGGCTGGCAGGGGAGGGCAGTTGGGGGCAATCAGGCTGGCAGGGGAGGGCAGTTGAGGGCTATCGGGCTGTCAGGGGAGCAGTTAGGCATCAATCAGGCCAGCAGGGGAGTGGTTAGGGGGGTGATCAGGCTGGCAGGCAGAAGTGATTAGGGGCAATCAGGCAGGCAGGCAGGTGAGCAGTTGGGAGCCAGCAGTCCCGGATTGTGAGAGGGATGTCTGACTGCCAATTTAGTGGGGATCGGGCCTAAACCAGCAGTCGGACATCCCCCGAGGGGTCCTAGATTGGAGAGGGCGCAGGCTGGGCTGAGGAACAACACCCCCCGCCCCCCGTGCACGAAATTCGTGCATGGGGGGTTAGGGGCAGTGTGTCCCTCAGTCTGGCCAGCACCCTCTCACAGTCTGGGAACCACCCCCTCAATCCATTGCCCCACAGAGGGAGGCCCTGGCCACCCACCGCAGCACCGCTGCAGGGTAGCCATGGCCTCCCTCTTTAGGGGGATCAATCATGGGGCTCTGCAATCCATTGCCCCAAAGAGATAGGCCCTGCCCACCCGGCCAGGGCTCTGCGATGGATCGCCCCCCACCCCCAGGCCCCTGCAGAGGGAGGCCTCGCCCACCTGCCGCAGCCCGCTGGTCCGTGGCCTGGGCCTCCCTCTTTGGGGTGATCATGGGGCAATGGCCGAGCCCCCAGTCAATTGCATCACACTCGCCTTGGCTGGTCTGGCGCCAGTGGGTGTCATAGTGTGGTCGTCTGGACAGTTGTCTACTATTTGGCCATTCAGTCTATTTGCATATTATGCTTTTATTATTATAGATAGGGTGTCAGGTAGGTACTAGACGTTTTAGGGAAATCACTTTGTAAGTTAAATATCTAACCACTATGCTGTACATCTAAAACTAATGATATTGAATTTATACTATAATTGAAAAATAAAAATAAAATTAAAAACAGGATAAAAACCACCCAATAGAAAATAAAATATTGCTCAGCTTGAGTTAACTGATCTCATCTTTGGGACTGGAAAAATAATAATAGTAGTAATCTAAGAACTAACATTTATTGAGCACCTACTAGGTGCAAGGTGCATGAAGTATTTCATTTAACCTTCTCCAAAGACCTGTGAGGGGACAACTATTACTATGCCCATTTTATTGATGAAGAATCTGAGGCCACTGGTTCCAGAGCAGGTAAATATCAGGGTCATGGTTTTAAAGGCTATTCTCCATGGGCCTAAGCCAAAAGGCAGAGAATATGTGATGGTTGAGTATGACAAAATAACAACTTTTGTTACCAAACAGCTTTGAAAATTAGAATAATCTATAATGCAAAAATCCCTCCTGTTAAGAAACCAAACCTATAATTACTGAACAAGAACCTTTTGTACATGCAAACTGATTCTTCAAATGAAAAAAATCGTTATCTTAAAATGCCCTAAGGCCATGAAAAGGGGATTCCACTTAACATGATACAGGCATCCATAAACAGCTGGATACTGAATTTCTATAAATCAAATACTAACTATATTTTCTGAAGGACTTCTCTAGGGTAAACATGCAGTATTTAATAAACTGGAAAATCATTTTGCAATCTGAATAGTCGTTCAATAATTGCATTTACAGCAGACTCTTGACATTCCTGAGGCATACATTCAGAACCTTCTCGAATTCCCAGATTTACAAATACAAAAACGTTTACAGAGGCTCCCAGCTTTCTCTCAAATCACATTTCCATGGAAGGTCCCATGAGTTTCCTGTTCTCAGACTTACACTACACACAACTTAACCATGCTTTCATATTTCACTACAGGCTTATCCCTCACTTGATCACCATTTTTCACAGAAACAAGATTTCTAATTAATTAATGAATATTATTGCGAATGCACAAATAAGTAGCACTAAAGCTATATGACCATTCTCCATACACATATCTTACAAAGCACACTTTTCAGATTCATATTTCAGTAAAACTTTGTGCCACAGGCTCTCAAGGAAAGAGTCACAAGCCTACAAGTTAATCCTAGGGACTAAACACATTTATTAACTTTGCTTTAACAGGGACATAGGCCATATCTATAGAATCCATTAAAATGCCACTGTTTTTATGAACCCAAGAGTTACAGAAGTCAACTGAGCATTTTGGCAATGAGTCCAGAAAATTTGATTATAGAAACATTAGCCACATGAAATCACAGGAATTTGCCTACTCATTCAAAATACCTATACTGTACTTGGAATGGTTGGGGTTGGTGAAAATTAAAGGTGGATGATTTCATTGCCTTCAGTAATGGAACGAAGTCACAGCTGGCACAATGGGTACAGAACCCCGGCAGCTAAATCTTAAAGCACTGTGCTGGAACACTCAACCTCTGGCTGCGTCTGGACCCCTCAAGCTCCACTAACCATGACAGATGGGAAAGCATGAATGACTGAGAGAGAGCCCTGGTGGGAGGGAGGATGCAGGGAGGGAGGGAGAAAGGTAGGGGAGGGAGGGAGGGGAGAGACGGAGGAAGAGAGCAAGAGAGGGTAGAGGGAGGAAAGGAGGGAGAGAGGGAGGGAGGGAGGGAGGAGAGAACGCAGAAAAGAAAGAAAGGAGATAGAATGAAAAAGGAATTTGGCTGCTGTGAGGGGGGAAAAAGATATCATTTCAAAATATATACCTTATACATTTCAGAACATATTCTAAAATACTAGTGTCAAATTTTCAAATTTATTTATACCCCTTCTTGTTCCAAAGAGGTTTTGCAGCATTTTGCTGCCAGATTAATTTTCTTAAGTTCAGCTCTGATCCTGTCACTCCCTTGCTTACAAACCCCAATAGCTATCACTGCCTATGAAATGAAGTCCAATTTCCTTAGCCTCCTGTTTGAGGCCCTCCATTATCTGGCCCCATACTTCTCGCCCAACCATCTCCTGCCTTTCTTCCCTTTATTCACCTCAGTTCCAGCCAAAGCACACTCTCTGTTGCTCCTAATACATTCTGTATTTTCCATCCTTGCACCTTTGCCTGTGCTGTTCCCTCTACCTGGAATGCCTTTCCCGGCATCTGCATTTCTTTATACTACTCGCCCTTCCTGCCTCTGCCGAGAGGACGCAATGCATGTAGAGGCATCCACAGAGGAGCTTACAACATTTATACACGTGCTTCAGATACATCATCTCACTGGACCCTCACAAAGGGAGGAGGTGATTTCTTAATGTGGTCCAAGGAAGCTGGGGCTGGTTCCCCTGGGGTTGTGTTCTCCATCCACTGTCTTTCCTGCTACCCTAAGGCTATCTCTCATACAGAATAAAAAGTGGCTGCATGAATCAATGCTGGATACTATAGCAATCTTTTTTTTTTAAGGTGATAAAATGCACCTTTCAATTCGCTTGTCTAGTCTGGAGGCAGTTTCATTTGGCAGCCCCTATGCAGCCCTCGCCAGACTCCATGGGGCAGGACAATACTGATTCTGAAGGCAGAGGCCCAGAGGTCCAGGGAGCCAGCTGGGAGTGGATACCCCAGACGCCCCTCCACGATCCCCACCCGGAGATGCTATGAGATAATACACGGAAGGAGACCCATGACCACTGTAAACCTCAGTGAGTCAAGTTTCACACCTTTGCATCCTAAGAACATTGACAAAGGAGTTTTTGAAGGTGCAACTTATCACCAAGGATGGGAGAGCAGGTTGGGAAAGCTATTTATACAACCTCCAAAGCTGGCTCAGACAAACATGGCAACCGGGTGCAGGACAAAGATCCCGACTGATTGATGGGGTCTATGAAGCACACGAAGCCGCCAATATCCACGTGCTCATTGGACAAGGACCTGAGTATTAAATGATGAGCAGTTATGTAACCTTGAGTATAAATAAAATTTGGGTTGGATGCAATTGATATCTTCCCTTTCTAATGGCATCAAGAGGTTACGTGAATAGACTGGAAGGTAAGAGGCCTCCCTGCCACTTTCTCCCTTTCCTAAGTGACAGGCAGGCCGGATGACCATAGCAGAGACATCTCATCATAGTTCCTGCGTGGCTTCCCCCAAACCAAAAGCCCACTGCCCTGTTTAAATCTATGTTTAATGGGCTATTTAATTTAAATCATGAACAGTCACTGGAGCATGACTTTCTATGAGAGCTGTTTCCAGGGACTAATCCAAACTTCCAATTACTCTCCCTGGACAAAACTCAAAGCAGCCCAATCAATTATGGATCATGGTAAAATTCTAAAGCAAAAATTAATTCAATAACCATGTGAAATCTATGGGTGCCCTGCCAGTCTCTTGCCCTATTCTGCTGTTGATTCTGGCCTCACTAAACTCATGACAAGGCTTGCCTGTTTAGAGTTTCTGAGACCTGCAATGCCTGGCTCTCTTCCCCAATAGCCTGCCATATTCTGGTCTCTCCCAATGGCTGGACAACCCTCCCCAATCAGTGACTACCCTCCATAAAGAAATACCATTTGCGTACAAATTAAGAGAAAAGTATTAACCAAATACAATGTAGAACTTTATTTTCCTGCATTGTTCTTGTTAGCAATTACTAAATAGCAATCTTAAGTGGTAAATTCTGTTGACCAGCTCCAAAACTTAATCACTTACATTTACAAAACCTCCATCTGCTTTTAGCAGTGTTCAGTTCAAAACTAGAAATTCAGATGGAGCCTTTCCCTATTTCACTTCTGAATCATTTAAATATATCCAAACAGATGTTTGCCAACAAAATTATATGTTGGTTTCCTCACAGAGAGTGTTGGTGGGTATTATTGGTGCTGGTTGTGATGGTGATGGAGGTGTGTGTGTGTGTGCGCATGCGTATGTGTCATTGGGCAACCCAGAAAGAGAGAATGATAAACTACAGATGAAAAACTAAGCACTACCAACAGAAGGGTTAGCTGAACAGGAATCTGATACAATGCAGTAGTGATGACCACCTTGGCTTTGCTCCCGGGAGCTACAGAACTTGTGCCATCTTAGTCCCAGCACAAAACGGGTGGAGAGGTGTGCTTCCTTTAGTGGGCCGCCCAAAGATCCGTGGACATCATCAGAGGGTGAGAATGGAGCAGTGACAGCCACAGAACAGGAAAGAGAGGGAAAAGCAAAAATCCAGAAATTTCTCCTATGTGGAGAGGAATGGTTATGAACGAAAGCCTTTTACCTCAGGGTAATATATATAATTAGTAATCTTAAAGAAAAATATATCCCAATGTAAACTGAGGTACTAAGTATTAACTAGCTGTTAGTGAAGCCTAGGGAAGAGGTGTCATAATGATGTGTGAAGTTAGGATATAATGACAGCTGGGTTTGGAAGCAGGATGATTGGAGACAAATTACTGCTGCTACCTCCATTTTGTTTTGCTGCGGTAGATACTGCATCAGATGCAGAAGGAAATACCATTCCAAAATGGAATAAACCTATTTAATACATAGATATCAGACAATCCAATTTTTAGAATCTATCCTTGATTTAGTTCCAAGTTCCTATATCTCTAGATACACTGCAACCCTAAAAAGAATCCTTAATTCAAGGCAGGGGTGGGGAACCTTTTTTCTGTCAAGGGCCATTTGGATATTTATAACATTATTAGTGGTTCATACAAAATTATCAACTTAAAAATTAGCCTGTTATATTTGGTCAAACATTTAATTAACTCACCCCTATTACCTTGGCAGGGCCAGACCCAATGATTTCTTGGGCCTTATATGGCCCTCGGGCCGGACGTTCCCCACCCCTGATTTAAAGGATCACTCTTGTCACCATTTCAGTCATCCTAATGTGTTCTCTTACAAATGACAGTCAGATATTGTTTGGCTTTAACTTACATTTTAAATGGAACAAATTTTAGATATAATGTATAATGACATGTGCTCCTCATATTTATTGGCATAATTTCCCCATATTTTAAAATCAGAAGTTTTATACAAACATTTGTAGCAGGCCTAATGCAATGCTTGGCAAACTTTGTGAATTATTTAAGAGTCTCATCTCTGTTCAATAAGAATAGGGGCTCATCCCAAATTTCAAGCAACTAAAAGGGTTAATTGGCACCTCTGTCATCAGCAGGATAAACAAATAGCATGCTCCAATGCATAGGGAACCCACTGAAGGAAACTGAAATATTCAGCAGGCCAGTGAAACCAGAACCTTAGTGAAAAGATGCCTGCTTTCAACTATCTGAAGGGGAACCTGGACATAACATTCAATTGGCTCCAAGGGGTAACCAGCCACTGAATAACCCTTGTAGAGGAACCAGAAGTGCATTATAAGAATGTGGGGGGGGGGGCGGGGGCAGAGTTTAGGCAGGATGAGGAGGCAGGGAAAGCAGCCTGGAGGGGTAAAGGAAGACTGCTGATGCACGCTCTCTCCCTTTTTTCCATCCACAGATACACAACATAGTTTTCCTTTAATCCTTTGAAAACAAGTCCCACTGATCCACAGAATGTTCTCAATGGGATGTCTAAGAAATAGAGACTAAAGGCACAGTTGCTGTTTAATAGTTTGGGGGGAGGAACTATACAGTTAGGGGAGAATTTCTTTGATGTATATGTAAGGGATGGGCTGAATTTACAATCTATAATAATAAAAGCATAATATGCTAATTAGACTGGACATCCTTCTGGACGACCTTCCGAATGAAGCCCAGGTCCCTGATGCCAGAGGGAAGCGTGTACTGACAGCCAGGGGAAGAAAGGCCTACTCTTGCACAGCGCCGTCCCCTGATAGGTTTGCTGGTCGCCTCCTGCAGAGGGCAGGAAGCGGGCCTAAGCTGTCAGTTGGACATTCCTTGAGGGCTCCTGGAATGCGAGAGGGCGCAGGCTGGGGTGAGGGGACCCCCCCCCCAAGTGCATGAATTTTTGTGCACAAGCCTCTAGTTTAAATATAAATTGCATATGTGTTGATTACTTTCTAGCTCTAAATCCTCTGACTCTAAAAACTTCTTGGTGTTGGCCCAATACTAATTTCTGGATGTCTATGCAAGGTGCAACACAATGTCCCGACCACTCCCACAGTCACATCCCCACAATAAGAGACCACTCTGCTCAGAGGGTGACAGAACTGTGCTGCAGGGACTAAGACAGAGTCCCCAGACTGCCTGGAAAAGTCTTAGTAGTCTTGATGTAAAATGCATCTGTTTGTTTTGAAAGGAAACAAAATCGGTCACGGTTTGGTTAGGTTTGGTTACACAGAGGGAGAAATTCTTCTGTAGCCCCTAAGGCGAAGGACTGTTCTCAGCTCATCAGGCTGTGATCCTGTGACTTCCCATTTAATCTGAGTCTTCTATTTTATTCTGTGACCTCGGTCAGACCATTCAAGCCTTAGTCCCTGCATCTGTGGAACAGGAACACTGCAGGACATTTGACCTTGCCCATCCTGGCCAGGCATAGGAGGACTGAGGCAGTCTTTGTAGAAAGCTGAGCTTCTTGGAAGAGAGAAACTACAGAATTGAGTCTCATTATTTCATATTTTGCAATGGGTTTAAGCTCTATGCTTAGTTTTAAATATTTTAAATTATTCACATTTAGACTAATCTGCTTATTAGATGTTGAAATATATCCTGAGGGTTTTCTTTACTAATGACCTAGAATGACCCTGGTTCAAGTGTCAAGAAAGAAATTGCTTTTACACTAATCACTTACACCTCCTGGAATACCCTAGAGCAGGGGCAATTTTTCCTCCAAAAAAATCTTTACTTTTCCAAATCCTAAATTTCCCAGTGAAAAGACAGAGAGAGATGTGTAATAACAATGGCTCCACCCTCCATTCTGCTTACTCTTCAGAGAGAAAGAGAAACACAAAGTACATGAGAATATGCGTACTTCACATACATAATCCCAGCAGGGAGCAGGAGAGCTAGACTAGGCCCGAGGATTATGGAAATCAGGGGGATGCAACAGAATCATTAGCAACCCCCTTAACTTCTCCCTGAGGTCACCTCCTGACACCACAGAACCTCAGCCTCTCTCCAAGCCCCTGTGTCAATGCACACTGACCAACCTGCATTATACCAGCGTAACACTTGGGAGCAAAGGGGACCCAGTCACATGCCTTATATCTACAAGGAGGCCTAACTGTAGAAATCTTCAGAAATGTAAACACGACTAGAAGAATGAGTGATATTTATGTGTTATATTCCAATTCCAATAATCCCTCTAAGGCAGTGGTCCTCAACCTTCCTAATGCTGTGACCCTTTAATACAGTTCCTCATGTTGTGGTGACCCCCAACCATAAAATTATTTTCGTTGCTACTTCATAACTGTAATTTTGCTACTGTTATGAATCGTAATGTAAATATCTGATATGCAGGATGTATTTTCAGTTACAAATTGAACATAATTAAAGCATAGTGATTAATCACAAAAACAATATGTAATTATATATGTGTTTTCCGATGGTCTTAGGCGACCCCTGTGAAAGGGTCGTTCGACCCCCAATGGGGTCACGACCCACAGGTTGAGAACCGCTGCTCTAAGGTGTTAAGAAGCCTTGTGAGTCTCCTGATGAAATGACAGCTGACAAGCCAGGAGGGCTGCCTGACTTGTCATTCACCAGTTTCTGTCGTGGACATTGGTCATTTTGGGCCATCCAGGATCCACTCTCACTTCTTTTGATTCAGCATCTGGATTTCCTTTCTGAGAATTAATTCCCCCCTCTGCAAGTATCTTGGTGGGAATATCAAGCAGGACCCCCAACCTGCCTCCCTCAGCCAAGGGGCAGGCATGTGACACAGGCCAAACCAATCGAACTCTTATTTCCAGGGCTTTGAATCTTGGATGGAGAACCCCATTGGAAATTATCCCCTACAGCAGCAGCATGCAAATCAAACCATCAGTTCTATCCACCTGGACCCTCAAAGCTTCCACAGTTGCTGTCCTTCACCACGCCTGGTTCTACATACTTCCTGTTGATTCTCTGAGCTACTGGATATCCTTCCAATAAAATCCTTTTATGTTTGACTTAGCCAAAATCAGTGTCTACTGATTGCAAACAAACAAACAAAAGGAATGCTAGCTATTATGAATGTCCAGCTTGCTTCCTCAGATTCTAAACCTATCTGACAATTTCTAGGCCCAACAAAGCCCTATGATCCTTAATGATTCTAAAAAATGACATGATGCATATGAGTCCATTTTCCCTAAAATTCTCTTGTTCCGCTATGGTTACTAAGAAAGAGTATCTATATGTATAAAAGGCTAATATGCAAAGTGTCCCCTCGGGAGTTCGACCGGGAGATCAGAAGTTGGATCACTCGCAATGACGTGCGCTGACCACCAGGAGGCAGTGTGGAATGAAGGAAGGCCCCAGCCGGCAGCTGGCAGCCAGGGAAGGGAAACCCTGGCTGGCAGCTGGAAGGCCCCGATTATCCCTGATTGCTGGCCAGGCCTAGGGACCCTACCTGTGCACAAATTTCATGCACACCTAGGGACCCTATCCATGCATGAATTTCTTGCACTGGGCCTCTTGTTTAAAATAAAATAGGGGAGAAAAAGGTGGGTGGGAAGGGCAAGACTTAGTTTGGTATCTCTGAACCTACTCTATCCTAAAAGAAAAGATGGAAAATAGGCATTTTCCTTCCTCTGGGAGAAAGTATATTATTGGTTCCACATGGTAAATTTACACTGGTTCTAAATGTCACTTTTAGGAACTGGAGAGGCAGAGAAAGAAAAGATTAATGGCCTTTTTAAAGTATAATTTATATATAATAAAATACATAGATCACAAGTGTACAGTTTGATAGGCTTTGACAACTGTATACATCTGTATAACAACCACATCAATCACATACAGAACATTACCATCACTCCAGAAAAGTCCATCATGCCCCTTTCTAACTAATCTTTCCCCATTCCCAAAGACAAACATTGTTCTGATTTCCATTAGCATAGCCTAGTTTTCCCTGTTTTAGGACATCATATAAATGGAATTAGACAGTATGTACTCTTCTATCTGGCTTATTTTGCTCAATATAATGCTTCTGAGATACATCCAGGTTGTTTATCAGTAGAGTGCTCTTTTTTATTGTAATACTCCACTGTATGAATGTACCAGTTTGTTTATTCAGTCTCCTCTTGATAAATATTTGGGTTGTTTACAGATTGGGACTATTATTTAAAAAAAGAAAAAGCTGTTGTGAATAACCTTAAGTCCTCTTTATGGACATACTAGAGGCCCAGTGCATGAAATCCGTGCATGGGAGGGGGTTCCTCAGCCTGGTCTGCACCCTCTTCATTCCGGGACCCCTAGGGGGATGTCTGGCAGTTGGACATCCCTCTCACAATCCAGGACTGCTGGCTCCTAACCATTCACCTGCCTACCTGCATGATCACCCCTAACCACTCTGCCTGCCGGCCTGGTTGCCCCTAACTGCCCTCCCCTGCCAGCCTGGTCGCCCCTAACTGCCTCTGACTTGGCCCCTGCCACCATGGCTTTGTCTGGAAGGATGTCTGGAAGATGTCCGATCTAATTAGCATATTACCTTTTTATTGGTATAGATTAGTATAGATGATTGCTTTCATTTCTTTTGAATAAATGAATGTTTGTTAAATGTTGAAGAGTCTTTCTTAAGTAGCTTGCAGAGAAGCAATAATATACTCACTCCTGGAAGGGAAAAAAATGACTATGTTCCATCTTTTCTTCTAGGATACAGTTGGCTCAGAAATATCATTCTATTAACCCTGTATTTCTCTCTAAAAACTTCATTCTCTCAATCTATAGACATCCTCATTTCTCTACCATTCTAAACAAATCTTTCTCTTTCCCTTTAACCTAGCAAAAACTCTCAATAAGCCTTCTTCGTGGCAATTTTTAAAAAGAAAGCTAGCTATACTCACTGATTACTCTCTTTATGTTCTCATCAGTAATGTTCCCAACAGCCCACTCTAGTCTTATTTTCTCAGTTCTCATTCTCCCCTTGACCTCTGCTCAGCTGTACTGACTGTGGTCCCCCTGAGAAAAGCTAAAATTTAATTACTCAGGTAGTTTTTACAATGAAGACAGGTACATAAAGACTCATCTTAAATGCTCACACCGTACAGATCCTTCTCCTGGCTACCATACACATTGCGTGAGAGTAGAGATTCAGTAGCCAAACTCTGGGATTTGAACTTGGCTCTTTCACTGACTACCTGGGTGACCTTGGGAAAGTTATTTAACTATTCTGTTGCTCTGTTTCCTCTGTAAAATTAGGCTGATAATAGTATCCACCTCACATGGTTGTTGTGAAGATTAAATGAGTTAGCATTTGCAGCTAGCTGTGTCTGGTGTGTAGCAAGCACTCAACAAATACAATTTCTGTGATCTCACTTGGACCTCATTGTGGTGTATATAATAAGAGAACTTTGTAAACCACAATACTTTATTAACACAGGAAATGCTATAAGGCAGTACAATGCCTTGGTGCCCTCTCTTCTCCAGCTTACTTAATGGTTGAGCCTCTTTCCGCCGCTTCTTTAACGTGGACATACTCCAAGCTCCTTCCTTGATCCTCTGTCCTCATGATTCTTTAAGGACTTATCCTTCTCGGTGGTTTTAATTATGACATCAAGGTCAATAACTTCAAGTATAGGTCTACAACTCTAAAGTATATCCCTTAAACTTCAGTTTCCATCTCCAACTTCCTGCTGAGCATCTTGTTACCACTCATTCAAATTCAACACGTGTAACACCAAAATCACCGTTTTGTTTTCACAAAGAGGTTGCCTCAGGATCTTGCTCCTCATTGATACACTCATATGCTAAGTAAATGTAGCCTAGTCTTGCCAAATATTTCTAGGCGTGTATAAGAGAGCTTAAGAAAGAATTGTGAGGGTATTATTGAAATACTTTTGTTTCCCTAAGGCTTCCCAGTAACACTCTGAAAGGTCCATGCAGGAGGGGTGTACTGGGGGAGAGAGTTCCAAGTACCTAGGAATGAAGCTGTTTCATTGAAACATGAACACTCTTGCCCTGGCCAGTTGCTCAATGGTTAGAGCATCAGCTCATGCACCAAAGGATCACAGTCAAGAGCACATACCTGGGTTGCAGGTTCAATCCCTGGCCCCAGTCGGGCACGTGCAGGAGGCAACCAATTGATGTGTCTCTTTCACATTGATGTTTTTCATTGATATTGATGTTTTTCATTGATGTTTCTCTCTCTTTCTCTCTCTCTCTCTCTCTCTCTCTCTCTCTCTCTCTTTCTCTCTCCTGCCCCCCTCCCCACTGCCTCCCTTCTACTCTCTCTAAAAACCAATGGGAAAAATATCCTCAGGTGAGGATTAACAACAACAACAACAAAAAAATGAACCTCCTCATCCCAGGTTCACCAGCACTTGAACCTAAGCCTTCCTCCATCATGTACCACACTTTTGATAATAATTTCCATATTTTTTTCGGCATCCTCGCCCCATACCCAGCATGATGTCGTGCCAGGGCAGACTGCTGGACTGGTAGAGGAATCAGCAGCTTACCTGGGCACCTGGAGCACATTCCATCTCTGTATCTCAGAGCTTTAATCAAGAGAAGAACTTGATCTACTAGTAAGTGGCTCAGAGCCCTGTGGCTCATAGAGACTGTGGCACCTTCCATATCACCTGCAGCAAAATCTACTATTTTTGCAAGCAGCCTAATAAAAGTCACCTGGACTTAGAGAGCAGGCATGCAGGAAGTTCTGTCAAAGCATCCTGCCTGTGCTAATTGTTAGGGCTGCTCATACATATTCCATTTTCTCCTCCTTCAAGCATATGTGGGATGGTACCTCCCTGCTGCACTTGAAGTTAAGTGTGACATGCACCTTGCTTTGGCCAATGATATGAGAGCAGAAGCTTTAAAAACTCGTGCCTGATGCACTTGCCCTTTCCCCATCTCAGTGGAAGCATGAGTTAAGATGCCGCTTCTACCAGCCTGGATCCCACATACTCCATTACATATGGAGCAGAGCAAGAGACAAACTTTTGTTTGTGGAATCGATAGGATTTGGGGGTTCTTTGTTACTGCAGCATAAGCTTGTTACTCCTGACAGATACAATGGCCCTATTCATGCAACCAGCTGGCAACCTCCCATTTCTGACCTAGCCTCACCTCTGACTTTTAGATTTCCACTCTGTTCAGTTCAGTCTCAGGGTTCCTTGGTGCACTTAAGCTACCCAAATCTTGGTTTATGGGTTAAGACCTGCTGCTGTACAGCCCACAGTGACTCAGCAAACTCTGGACTCTAGTGCTGCCCAAACCCAATACTCTAGGCATGGAAACAGGCACAATTTCCCCCAATTGCAGCACCTAGTCTTCCTATTAAAGTTTCCCATTCTAGCTAAGTTGACCATATAAATTTATTGCCCAAGTGGTTTTGAGAGTGAAAGGGGAGTGGGATGACAGGCTTAGTCAGCACTGTTCTAGGGAAATAGGGATGCTTCAGTACCCGAATTCTACTCTGTCATCTTCACAATAGAGGTCTGGGGCTGTGAGAAAAATTCCTACAGGCCTTATCTGAGGATAGATCACCATTCCCAGGAAATGTGATTAAAGGCCTAAGAAAAAGCATGTGGTGAAATTAATGTGTTTATCAGAGAGTGGACTCTGCTTTTACTATTATATGCGGCCTTGAACCACATGGGTGCAGCTGTTTTCCTAAGTAGGCACATGCAAATAGCAGTAGACATCCAAACAAAACCAAGAGCCCATGCAAAATCCAGCCATAAAGTATGAACACCCTGCAGAAACATTAACAGCATCTTCCTCCCACGGGTCAGCCTGGGAGTCATTTCAGAGGAAGAAGGACAAAATCAAGAAAACAATCTTAGCAGCAAAAGTAACCATTTAAACCAGTGGTTCTCAACCTTGGCTGCACATTAGAATCACCTGGGAATCTTTTTAAAATCCTGATTTCTGGGCCTCCTACTCCGGAAATTCTGTTTCTTTGTTATGGGGTGGG
>NW_005871089.1:1949993-2002370 GCF_000147115.1 Myotis lucifugus | reverse complement strand
ATTAGTAACAAAGAAATAGAATTTCCGGAGGATGAGGCCCAGAAATCAGGATTTTAAAAAGATTCCTAGGTGATTCTAAGGTGCAGCCAAGGTTGAGAACCACTGGTTTAAACAAAGCCACAGTTGATGCAACTTCTGTGGCCATGGGCCCCTCCTCTACTAGGCATGTGAAACATTGAATGTCAGTAAATATTTTTAAAGAATGCTGAATTCTCTAATTAAAGTAACACAGTGTAGAAGACGGCTGATTTCTCTAATTTGCTGCTATTCTGCATTTTTCTTTACTTTGTGAATCATCAGGATTCTAATTGGCTCATTCAAAATTTCAGTGGTCAGGAAGTATAGAAGATTCTGTTTTTCAGTCTGTCCCAATCCCCACTTCCCCAGGGCTCCACATTAGGCGATATGGGTCCCCGACCACAGGGCTGTCACATGACCTGAGCTAGCCCAAGTACTCCCATGTCCCAACTCAGGTCCAGAGATGGGAATATGAGCCAAACAAGATCACAGCATGTTTTTTCTGGGATTGAAACCATCTCTGGGCATCTTAGATTTCTAGCTGCCATACCATATTACCACAAACCGGGTGGTTTACAACAATAGGAATTTATTCTTTCACAGTTCTGGAGGTTAGAAATTCTAAAGCAAGGCGGTGGCAGGGCCATGAGGGTAAGAATCTTCCATGACTCCTCTTGGTTTCTGATGGTGCCAGCAGTCCTGGCTTGTAGCTGTATCACTCTAACCTCTGCCTGGGTTGTCACATGGTCACATCTCCCCTCTGTCTCTGTGCCTGCGACTTCACAGGTGTTCTCCTTTCTATGTGTGTCTCTATTCTCTTGTCTTTTTACAAGGATGCCCATCATACTGGATTAAGGGCCCACGCTACTTCAGTATGTCCTCCTTTATACTTACATCTTAATTACATCTCAGACCCTATTTCCAAAAGAGAGCACATTCACCGGAACCAGGGACAGGACTTCCATATATCTTTAGGGGGGACACAAATGAACCCATAACACTAAGTGAGAAAGAGCTTCTCCCACTGATTGCCATGTAAGCCTGCCCGCCCACCTGAGAAGTAAACAGAACCAGGAGATGGAGAAAGACCGGAAAGGAAGGGTCCTATGTTATTCAATTCCTGGAATGCATCTATGTCCCAAGCCCGGTCCACTTCTTGGATTTCCCAATAACATGACCAACAAAATGCCTTTCTTATTTAAATGCATTTAGGATGGATTTCTGACACAATCAAGAGTTCTAATTAATACATCTAGCAATGAACAATACTATATAATGTGATGTCAAATAGTTTTCCATAATCTGGGTGGGGAAGAGAGGGTGGGATATATATGACTGGCATGAGCAATAACTGTTGAAATTAAGTGATGGGTATATAGGAGCTTAATATATATATATATATATATATATATATATATATATATATATATATATATGTTAAAATTAAAATTAAAAGTTAAATCAAGGGTTAAAAACAAATTTCCCCAAGACTCACACTTAAAGTCCAGCACAACTTTGGAGCCTGCTTTCTTTGTGATGGAAAGAAACAGCTCAAAATTTAACACTTCTCAATCCAAAAGCCACGCTAACATCTGGATTTCAACAAAGATAAATGGTTCTGGGACCCAAAGCAGCACTGACAAACTCTACCAAAATCAGATCTTCTGTCATTTTGAAACAGCAGGAACCTTGGTCTATGGACAATGCCTGCCTATCACATTTCATCTTTGGAAACAGCATTCGAGGCTCCTCTCCCCCGACCAGGAAAGCCAAACAAATGTTAACCCTGCATTCCTGCAGTTTTCTTAAGCCATCACACCAGCCCCTGCGGCAGAAACCAAGGAAAAGGGGAACTCCATCCCCCTCACTCCTCACAACCTCAGTTTGAACCTCGTGCTCCAACCCATACCCCTCAAGCCCTGTCCTGTCCCACTAACCCTGCCTTCTCAGATTCTGCTTGTTCTATCAAAGCCTCACCCATGTGCTGACGGATGGTCCAGGGGTCACCTGAGCTGGTCAACTGAGCTAGACTACCTTTGGTGAAGACCTCTGTAGGCTCCCCTCTGCCCAGGGGTCATACTTCCTCCTCTATTGCCACTCTGGTCAGGATGACCAATTCCTCCAGCATCAACCTGAAGGCAACAGGGTTAAAAAAGCAGACAAAAATAATTCCTACAGACAGGGCTGGGTCTATTCTTACCTTCTGCAAATGGTTCCCATTCATAAAAGCGGCCCATGAATGGCTTGTTGTTGTAGGATGCACACTGTACCTCCCGAATACTCCTACTGCTTTCTGGACACACCTAATAAAGCAAATAGTAAATACGCAATTAGTGTCCACATATATCTTTCTGTAGCCCCAGTCAAATCCCGGAAGACTGCTCCAACTTTAAATACCAGTCCTCTTATACTGAAACCAGGACTTCTGAAAATTTGCTGATTTTACCTCCATCAAAAATTTTAAATACAGATTCCAAGGCTTCACTCCAAGTTTACTAAATCAGAATCTTTGTAAGGACACTAAATTTTTAGCAGGCTCCCCAGTTAAGTTTCAGAATCTGAAAACTACTAACCTAAACCTTCTGCTCCTGACACGTTGGTCTGCCCACTTCCGAGATCATGCATTTCTGTCTTTGGTCATGCCATTCACGTGCATAGCTTAATATGTTATCCCAGAAAACATGTATAGAGAAAGCCCTTACCATGTGCAGGCACTGCTTTAAACATGTTACACATGTTGGCTCATTTAATCCTCACAACAACCAATGAGGTAGATAGGAGAGTTTGCAGACTCCTCACAGATGAACAATCTGAACATGGAGGAGCCACACAGCCAGCGAGGACAGAGACTGGATTTAACTCCAAGCAGTTTGGTCCCCACCAGGCTGCATCTCAGTGTCCTCCCCACCTTGTCTACATTCTGGTCTAAAGTCTCTCCACCACCTAATGAAGGACCTCGCAGCCGTTAGCATGCAAACGCATCACCCAGAGATCTCCCGGGAAATGCATCCTACCTCCCTCTCCCATGGCTTATCTTTCAGTAAGTCTGGGATGAGATCCAGAATCTGTATTTACCTAATTAGAGGGAGAGATAGAAACATCAACGATGAAAGAAAATATCCAGCTCCCTATGGCTTCTTTCTTATTTGTAAATACCACAACCTGGGCATGTGCCCTTGACTGGAATCAAACCCTTCAGTCTCCTGGCCGATGCTCTATCCACTAAGCCAAACCAGCCAGGGCTGATCAAGCACTTTTAATCCTAGCTACGCTCTGTTTAAGTATGGAGTGTGTGTGTATGAGTGTGTGTTTTAATAATCAGGAAGGAGAGGAAAGGAATCTGCCCCCTTAAATATTAAAACCCTGTATATAAGAAGTCTTTGGAATAAATTTTATATATCAGAAACACCATGTTTCCTGGAAGATGAGAGAACAGGAAGAAGAATGAAACCAGGTGGAAGGAGCATCTCCTGCTCAATAAAGGACAGTCGGGGAAGCTGCTGGTACAACCCTGCAGCAGCCTGAGCCAAACCACATGGAGCAAGAAGCCATGCAAAGTAGAACGTGATGGAGACTGGTGGGAAAAATGAGCTCTGACATCAGTGAGAAGCTGACAGGCCAGAAGGGCTCTGAAAGCCACACTACTGGCAGCCCAAAAGCCAAACGCCAGGTGTCTCCAGGAAGGATTTGGTGTTGATGCCTTTTACAACCTTTTGGCCAGAACCAGAATTCAACTAGGATGTGATCAAGTTGGGCAACTTGGGAGAAGGCACCATCCTTGCAAACAGAAGCAATCACAAGGCTTTTGCTAAAAATACAGATTCTCAGGCCTCACACCGTGGGAGGGTGGGGGAAAGGGCCTAGGAACAGATGCTGGATTTGCTCTCTCAGGTGACTCTGGTGCAGTCAGCCTGACACCAGACTGTACAGCCACACCCAAACCTCGTCTCCCTCCAAATCCCTTCATATGCAATCACAAAGTGGTAGAGCTGTGAGAATCAATTCCAATCCCTTTGAGGAAACTGAGGTCTGGAGAAGTGGCATACTTTGCCAAAAGCCCTACAGTGATAAGAGACAGAGTCCAGAGCACTGTCACCACCCACCCTGGCTATAAAAAAAAAATAGAGATCAGCTGCTGGGTGGCAGGTTTTCTAAGGAAACCAGACCAGAGCAAGTAGGCCAAATGTCCTTTTCCCAAATAACCACGCCTATGTAAAGCCACCTGCCTGCCATGAGACGCCAGCAAGAAACTACCCTAATTAACCGGCTGACAGTTACCAGAATTGGAAGCTGCAGACCACAAAAACTTAGCCTGTCTGCTTAATCCCTTTCTCTTCATCAGCAAAATAGTGCCAATAGGCCAGATGATGAACCCATGCACTGTCAGAATCATTGTGAACTGTTCAGAATTTGATCATATAAATGTCTATTTTACCTACAACCCATTAAGTGAAAAAAAGTGCTAAAATGATTATGTGGTGTGTGTGTGTGTGTGTGTGTGTGTGTGTGTGTGTGTGTTTGTATAAAGAGAGAGAGAAAGAAGTTAAAAGTGTTATCTCCAGAAGGTGGGTTATAGACATTTTCTCTTCACAATTAACTTTTGGTTTATTTATACTAATTTTTCTGCAGTAAATATGTAATACTTATGTAATAAAAATATGCCAGAGGTGAGCTCTCCCAAACACATCTGGCCTTTAGCCACTTCACATGTGCTTCTAGTTTATAACCTCATGGTGTGTTTCCATGTCCCACTACTGTCTGGTGTACTGATTACATCCATATGCATCTGCCAAGCCAACCAGTTACAGGTGATAGATGGGTCATTCAGGATCCCCTTTCTATAGTTATCAACAACTACTTTATATTTGAGCACGGTCAGAGGCACGAGGACTTAGGTGGCATCCAATCCACAGTAGGGGGTCACCTACAATTGCCAGGAGGCAGCCAAGCCCAGAGGTTGACTATCCAACTAGCAGTTAGCATGGGGAGGTACAGCAAGAAGTAACATGCCCTGGCAGATGGGCATGACACTGTGTGTGATCCTGAGCAGGGACCCACATGATGCCAGGCAAGCTGCTAGTTAGAAGCAGGGCGCCACTTCCTGAGACAGAGAGGGATCTGGTAAGAGAAATGCAAGGCTCACAGGGCCCAGATGTGGACGTGAGTTGCTGAGATGGAATTATGGTGCAGATGAGGAAGCAGAAGCGTGGGGTGGTGGTGGTGGTGATGATATTAAGAACAGGTAACTTTTATTGAGTACTTACTAAATGCCAGACACTGCACCATGTGATTTATGTATATTAGTTCATTTAATCCTCATGACAGTTAACATACTCATTTTACAGATAAGGAAACCAAGACAACAAAAAGTTAAATGAGCTGCCCAAGATCATGCATAGGGCTAATAAATGGTGGAGTCAGTATGTGAACCCAGGCACTCTGTGTCTAGAACACATGCTAGTAACCACTATGCCATGATGGCCCTTGAGACTGTGTGGACAGCAAAGTTAATAAGCAAAGAATTATCAGACAAGAGAGCCTTGAATGCCATCAGGAGAAATCCTAGAGGCCAAGGTCAGAGTCAGCCTCTGAGGTATGGTGAAGTGGCCCCGGTGTCAGGAGCTGGAAGCTGTGGGCTGAGGATGAAAACCAAGCTAGGCTGGGGAAATTGTTTCAGGTATCTTTTGTAGTTTAGATTTGTTTTTACTTGTTATACTATTATCATTACATGATCTCCTCTCAGTTTACAGACTGTCTAAAATTAACATTTCATTTCACATTAGTTATGGTTTAAGTGGGCTCTTTCCTGATACCACAGACCAGGGGTGGGCAACCCCTGGCACGTGTGCCAAACATGGTACGCCAGTAACTTTTGCTGGCATGCGAAACCCTCTCTTATAATCTTCCATTTACAATTTTTTCTTAATATCGACTTTTTTATTTTTCAGATAAATTCAATGTAGGTGCATCTTAGATAAATAAATAATTTTACATAACAAGTTATCTTAAAGACCATAGACATGGCTGAATTTGAAATGCAGTTGATTGAATTTCAGAGTAGCTCAATTTGGAAGCAGAAATTTATTGACCTTAGAGTCGACTTGGAAAACATTGAAAAAAAAGCGATTAGAGACAGGAGTACCAGAGAGAAGTGTCGAAAACGAACTATTGAGGACTTGGAATGCCATTCCAGAAAATTTTTTCTGTTTAAAAAACTTTGCAACAGCGTTACTCTCCATGTTTTCATCCACATACGCTTGTGAATCTTTGTTCTCAGTGATGAATTTTGTTAAGTTTCGTAATAGGAGTAGCCTGACGGATGAAAGTAGTAGCTCGTGCATATCTCTGAAGGTCACGAAATATAAACCTGATGTAAAATCTCTGTCATCAGTGATGCAGCAGCAAAAGTCCCACTGATAATATCAAACGGAGTCATAAAGTTTTCTGTCGGACTATCAGTGTACATGTATACATTAAAAAATAATTGTATTTTTCATCATCATATACTGTGTTTTTGTCGCTCGAATGAATTTTATTATTTCTTCAAGGTTCTTCACATACGTACACCTTAAGAGATATCAAGTAGGAGTAACATGTTCTCAAAAAATTAGGGTTGGCACGCAGAAGAATTTTGAGTCAGAGATTTTGCTGGTTTTGGCACGCACTCACAAAGAGGTTGCCCACCCCTGCCATAGACTGAGTCACCCTCACCTTATCAGTAATTTTGTTTTACACTGTGAGCTAGCTTTGGGCAGATTTTCTGCAGACAGTAGATCCCTTCCATGGACACAGATTCTTGGAATTTTCAGGCCAGAAAACTGTGACAGGGAAAAAGTCATGTTGATAGAGATCAGGCTCATTCAGGATGGGACCAGAAAAGACTGGAGCTTCGGAGCCAAGTGATGCCCCCTGGGAGATAAGCTCCTTCAAATGAGTCTCTTCTGCCCAAAGAAGGAGGGGTGTATCCACTGGTCTCTTATGGAAAGAGGAAGAAAGATGCACTTCAATATAAAACTCTCAGGCCCTGGCCAAAGTTCCATCTAGACAACTGTCTGGGGTTGCTATGAGTCACAATGAGTGTTATGGAAACTGGGGCTGTGTTTCCAGTGACCCTGGTTAATCGGAGATAACAACGGACTCCACCCAACTTCATTGTTCAAGTGGCCACTGTGGGTGATCACACAGTTAATTTTTGGTAATTAATTACTTTCAGTTCCCCAGGAGACTAAAAAGCATCATCTGCAATGAAAGTGGCAACAGGGAACATGACCTTGAAATGTGCCTGAGTAAAATATGCACTTTTTTATCCTTTGCATTGCTCTGGATTCAATCAAAAGATCAGCTATCATAGCATCATATGATGTATTTAATATTACCACAATAAGGAAATCTAAAAAAAAAAAACCCCACAAAAACAAATCTAAAAAATATCTCCACACTACCATAAGAAAGTGGCTGTGACCTTGGGCAAAGCACTTTGCTTCTCTAAACCTAAATTATTCTATCATGCCCACCTCCCAGGGATTTTGTGAGAATTAAATTAGTAATACGTTTAAGTTTCTAGCTCATAGCAATGCTCAATAAATGTTAGCTGAATTGGAATCTAAATAGACAACACAGGTGAAGCCACCAGTTCCAGAAGCTGTAAGTTCCTGAAAGGTACGTGTTTGGAGCAAAATCCTCTCCTTTGTTTTCCAGCTATAGAATAATGTAACCATAGACCAAAATTTCCTACAAGTAATCCAGCACATTTTTCAACAAATATATTTATTATCTGCTTTCTCAAGCTATTCGGAATTCAACTTTGCAAAAACTCTTCTGCCACCCCACCACTGCCAGCACACCTCACATGGAAAGAGAATTGGTTTTTATGAAGCCATAATTATCCTAATTCCAAAACTAGATAAAGACACTACAAAGAAAGAAAATTATAGGCCAATATTCCTGATGAACACAGATGCTAAAATCCTCAGCAAAACATTAGCAAATGGGATCCAGCAATATATTAAAAAGATCACACACCATAACCAAGTGAAATTTATTCTGGGGATGCAAGGCTGCTACAATATTCACAAATCAATAAATGTGATACATCACATAAACAAAATGAAAGATGAAAATCACATGATCATATCAATAGAGGCAGAAAAAGCATTTGACAAAACCCAGCACCATTTTTTGATAAAAACTCTCAGCAAAGTGGGAAGAGAAGGATCATACCTCAACATAATAAAGGCTATATATGACAAACCTACAGCCAACATCATTCTCAATGGGCAAAAACTAAAAGTGTTTCCCTTAAGAACAGGATCAAGGCAAGGATGTCCACTTTCACCACTCTTATTCAACACTAGAGGCCCGGTGCACGAATCTGTGCACCAGTGGGTTCCCTCAGCCTGCCCTGGGGGATCAGGCCGAAACTGGCTCTCTGACATCCCTCGAGGGGTCCTGGATTGCGAGAGGGTGCAGGCCAGGCCAAGGGACCCCACCAGTGCACGATCAGGGCCGGGAAGGGACATGGGAGGATGGCTAGCCAGGGAAGACCTGCGGGAGGGGTCCTGGGCATGTCCGGCCCATCTCATTCAGGCCCAATCGGCTGGACCCCAGCAGCAAGCTAACCTACCGGTCGGAGCGTCTATCCCCTGGTGTTCAGTGCACATCACAGCGAGCGGTTGAGTGGCCTTAGCATATCATTAGCATATTACACTTTGATTGGTTGAATGAACTGGACACTTAGCATATTAGGTTTTTATTATATAGGATAGTACTGGAAGTCCTAGTCACAGTGATCAGACAAGAAGAAGAGATAAAGGGCATCCAATTTGGAAAGGAGGAAGTAAAACTGTCATTATTCGCAGATGATATGATATTGTACATAGAAAACCCTAAAGACTCCACCAGGAAACTACTAAACTTAATAAATGAATTCAGCAAAGTAGCAGGATACAAAATCAACATCCAGAAATCGATGGCATTTTTATATACCAATAATGAACTCTCAAAAAGAGAAACTAAAAGAAAAATCCCATTTACCATTGCAACAACAAAAAATAAGATACCTAAGAATAAACTTAACCAAGGAGATAAAAGATCTGTACTTGGAAAACTATAGGACATTGAGAAAAGAAAAAGAGAAAGATACAAACAAATGAAATAATATACCATGTTCATGGATTGGAAGAATTAACATTACTAAAGTGTCCATGCTACCCAAAGAGATCTATAGATTTAACACAATCTCTATTAAAATACCAATGGCATGCTTCACAGATCTTGAACAAATACTCAAAAAATTTATATGGAACCATAAAAGACCCTGCAGCAATCTTGAGAAAGAAGAATAAAGTTGGAGCAATCACAATACCGGATATCAAACTATACTACAAAGGCATTATAATCAAAACAGTCTGGTACTGGCACAAGAACAAGGAAATAGAGCAATAGAACAGAACAGAGACCCCAGAAATTGACCCACACCATTATGGTCAATTAATATTTGACAAAGGATGCAAGAACATACCATGGAGTAAAGACAGTCTCTTCAACAAATAGTATTAAGAAAACTGGACAAACACATGCAAAAAGATTAAAGTAGACCACAAACTTACACCATACACAAAAATAAACTCAAAATGGATAAAAGACTTAAATGTAAGCCATGAAACCATAAAAATCCTATAAGAAAAAATAGAGTAAAATCTCAGACATATCACAAAGCAATATGTTCACCAATACATCTCCTAGGACAAGGGAAACAAAAGAGAAACAAATGGGACCACACCAAAATGAAAAGCTCCTGCACAGCAAAAAAAAAAAAAAAAAAAAGCCACCATCAAAATAAAAAAGTAACCCACCATATGCAAGAACATATTTGCAAATGATACATCTGATAAGAGATTAATATCCAAAATATACAAAGTACTCATTCAACTCAACAAAAGACAAACAATCCAATTAAAAAATAGGAAAAGGCCTAAATAGACACTTTCCCAAAGTGGACATACAAATGGTCAAGAGACATATGAAAAAATGCTCAAAGTCACTAATCATCAGAGAAATGCAAATCAAAACAATGAAATATCACCTCACAGAATGGCTATCATCAACAAATCAACAAACAACAAGTGTTGGTGAGGTTGTGGAAAAAGGGAACCCTAGTACACTGCTGGTGGGAATGCAGAATGGTGCAACTACAGTGGAAAACAGTATGGAGTTTCCTCAAAAAATTAAAAATGGAACTGCCATTTGACCCAGTGATCCCATTTCTAGGAATATATCGTAAGAAACCTGAAACATTCATCAGAAAGAATATATGCACCTTTATGTTCATAACAGCACAATTTACAATACCTAAGACTTGGAAATAGCCTAAGTGCCCATCAGTAGATTAGTGGATAAAAAAAAATATGGTACATTTACAAAATGAAATATTAAGCAGCAATTAAAAAGAAAGAACTATTGTCATTTGCAACAGCATGTATGGACCTGGAGAATATTATGCTGAGCAAAATAAGCCAGTCAGAGAAAGTATCACATGATCTCACTCATATGTGGAATCTAATGAACTAAATAAAATGATGATCAAATACAGACCCAGTGACAAAGAAGCATGAACAGACTGTTGAACCTCAGAGGGAAGGCAGAGGAGGGTGAGTGGAAAGAAATCAACCAATGAACTTATATGCATAACCTGTGGACACAGACAATGGGGTGGTGAGGGCCTGGGGGTGGAGAGAGCTGGCTGGAAGAGGTTAATGCGGGGGAAAGGAGGACCTATGTAAAACTTTCAACAATAAAGATTTTTAAAAATGGGCAGAAGACCTGAATAGACACTTCTCCAAAGAGGATATACAAGAGACATATGAAAAAATGCTCAATGCCGAAACCGGTTTGGCTCAGTGGATAGAGCGTCGGCCTGCGGATTGAAAGGTCCCGGGTTCGATTCCGGTCAAGGGCATGTACCTGGGTTGCGGGCACATCCCCAGTGGGAGATGTGCAGGAGGCAGCTGATCGATGTTTCTCTCTCATTGGTGTTTCTAACTCTATCTCTCTCCCTTCCTCTCTGTAAAAAAATCAATAAAATATATTTAAAAAAATGCTCAAAGTCACTAAGCATCAGAGAAATGCAAATTAAAATGACAATGAGATATCACTTCCCACCTGTCAGAATGGCTACCAAAAAATTAAAAATGGAACTGCCATTTGACCCAGCAATCCCACATCTGGGAATATATCCTAAAACCTGAAACACCAATAAAAAAGAATACATACATCCCTATGTTCATAACCATGTTATTTACAACTAGAGGCCTGATGCATGAAATTCGTGCATAGGTAGGGTCCCTAGGCCTGGCTGGTGATCAGGGCCAATCTGTGGGGCGACTGGTGGAGTGATCGGGGGCGGGGTCCCCCCGCTGGCACCCACCTTGGCTGGCCTGGGGCCTGCGGGCTGGGGGCAGCTCCTTGGTGGTCAGTGCGTGTTACAGCAACCAGTCATTCCACTGGCTGTTCCACCATTCAGTTGATTTCATATTAGGCTTTTATTATATAGGACTAGAGATCCAGTGCACAAAAGTTTGTGCACTCGGGGGGATCCCTCAGCCCAGCCTGTGCCCTCTCCCACTCTGGGACCCCTCAGGGGATGTCCACCTGCTGGCAGTCAGACATCCCTCTGGCAGCCCGGGAGTCCT
Organism: Myotis lucifugus; assembly: GCF_000147115.1. Taxonomy (NCBI): domain Eukaryota; kingdom Metazoa; phylum Chordata; class Mammalia; order Chiroptera; family Vespertilionidae; genus Myotis; species Myotis lucifugus. Next base: position 1,990,662 of record NW_005871089.1, on the reverse strand, counting down.
CGGGGGATGTCCACTTGCCAGCAGGGAGCAGGCCTAAGCTGCAGTCGGACATCCTTAGCGTTGCTGAGGAGGCGGGAGAGGCTCCCGCCACCACCTCTGTGCTGGCAGTCATCAGCCTGGCTTGAGGCTGAGCAGAGCTCCCCCTGTGGGAGTGCACTGACCACCAGTGGGCAGCTCCTGCATTGAGCGTCTGCCCCCTGGTGGTCAGTGTGTGTCATAGTGACCAGTCATTCCCAGTGGTTCTGCTGTTAGGGTCAATTTGCACATTACCCTTTTATTATATAGGATTGCTAAAATCTGGAAGCAGTCCAAGTGCCCATCAATAGATGAATGGTTAAAAAAGCTGTGGGACAGTTACACAATAGAATACTATACAGTTGTAAAAAAGATCATCTCTTACCATTTGGGACAGCATGGATAGACCTGGAGACTATTGTCTAAGTGAAATAAGCCAGTCTTAGAAAGACAAATACCACATGATCTCACTTATTTGTGGAATCGAACAAAATGAATTGACCAACAAAATAAGACCTGAAGCATGGAGGCATGGAATAGACTGACATACCAAGTGTACTGGTTAATAATGTGGATTTTTTTTCAATAGATGGAGTTACACATATGTTGATATATATGCGATTTGATATGTATGCTATTTTGTTGTATTGACAGCAAGCTTCAAAACTTCATATGTCAAATTTTCTGAAGGTGTTAACATTATAGATATTTTTACGCTTAAAAATGTCAAATTTCGTGCCAAAAAAAGAGCATTTGCGGGAAGTTGTAATTCATTACTTTATTTTGAAGAAAAGTGCTGCTGAAAGTTATCATATAATTCGGGAAGCTTATGGTGAACATGCACCATCTCAAGATGCTTGTGAACGCTGGTTTAAATGCTTTAAAAGTGATGATTTTGATGTGAAAGACAAAGAACGTCCAGGTCAACCGAAAAAATTTGAAGACCAAAAATTACAAGCATTATTGGATGAAGATGTGTGTCAAACTCAAAAACAACTTGCAGAAAGATTAAACAAGTTCCAATCATTTACAAGCAATGGGAAGATTTTAAAGGAAGGAAAGCAGGTGTCACATCAACTGAACGAAAGACAAATGGAAAACCGAAAAGTCATCAGTAAAATGTTGCTTCAACTGCATGAAAGAAAGTCTTTTTTGCATCGAATTGTGACTGGCAATGAAAAGTGGATTTATTTTGAGAAACCCAAATGCACAAAATGATGGGTTGATCCAGGTCAAGCATCAACATCGACTGCAAGGCCAAATAGCTTCGGAAAGAAGACAATGCTCTGCATTTGGTGGGATCAGGAAGGTGTGGTGTATTATGAGCTTCTAAAACCAGGTGAAACCGTTAGTACTGGTCGCTACCAACAACAAATAATCAATTTGAACCAAGTTTTGATCGTGAAACAACCAGAATGTGCCAGAAGACACGGCAAAGTAATTTTGCTTCACGATAACACACCATCACACACTTCAAAACCAGTTAAAGACACGTTAAAAGATCTTGCCTGGGAAGTATTAACCCACCCGTTATATTCACCAGACCTTGCTCCTTCAAATTACCACTTGTTCTGATCAATAGCACATGCACTTTCTGAGCAGCACTTCAAATGTACGAAGAAGTGGGAAATTGGGTCTCTTAAAACAAGAAAAGTTCCATTGGGATGGTATCCACAAATTACCTGAAAGATGGGGGAAATGTGTAGCTAGCGATGGACATTACTTTGAATAAAGCACTTTTGATATTTTCTCTTGAAATTATCGTGTTTTCTTTGATTACAAAATCTGCATTATTAACCGGTACACCTGGTACCTGGATGTGAGGGTAGGGGGACGAGGAGAGATAAACCAACTTATATGCATAACTCATGGACACTGAGCGGGTGGGTAGGGGCTGGGTGAAGGAGAATAAAATGGGAGACATCTGTAATACTATCAACAATTTAAACATATAGGACGCGCACTGCAGCAGCCAACCGGTCTGATCTGGGCCCCAATCAGCCCCCCGCAACCGCCTGCGGCCTCTCCCCACCCCCCCACCTGCCCAGCCCCTGATGGGCCCACCCCACCCTGATTGGGAGCGGGGTGGCTGGCCAACCGCCTTGGCTGGCAGAAATTTGAGGTCTGGGGACCTTGGAGGTGCTTGGTCTTGGGCAGCTGCACCTGACCTGGGATCAGGGCACCTGAGTGGGAGATGGGGTGGGGAGGCTTACCTGGTGGCCACCACAGTCCCCGCGGCCTGTGCATAGCAGCCCGGCGTTTGGCCCTGGTAGGAGCAGTGGCGGGAATAGGGGTGGCAGGGCGCCCAGGAGCCAGGAGGCGCGAGGCCCAACCTGGGTGCTTACCCTGCCCACGTGGGCCCAGCAGCACCAGCAGGCGGGGCATGGTGCTCTGTGAGGAGCTGGGGTTACATAGCAGACCAAAGGGGAAGCAAGCTGGGAGGGTGAGGCCCTGGGCCAGCCGGACCCTGAGCGACGTGGGCGGGGCTGGAATCCACGGTGCGCTCTCATTGGCCAACAGGATCTCAGAACTTATGCGGGGTGGGCGGGGCTGGAGCTGGAAACCCTGGTGGAGTGGGCAGGGCTGCAGACCAGTGCCTTTTAGGCCTTGGACTTGGAATTCTGCGGGCGACCAGTGTACTGGCTACCAGCGCGTCAGAGGTCAACCCTGCTTCAAGAGAGAGGACGTGGCGGAAAGTGGCAAGGCCACAGGAGGGATGGGAAATGTTGTGGCCATCTTCGGGAACACAGCTGCCATGGTCTTCAGTAACTATGAACAGATAATCTTTGGTCTCCCTTCTACAGAAGAGGAAGTGGAGACTCAAAAAGGGAGCCTTCCACAACACCTCACCCACTTCTCATACCTGAGTCTGTGCAGCATTGTTTTCGTTTGAAGTAGAGGATCCAAAATGTTTTTAGATCTTTGCTATTTAGGCAGGAAAGAATTTAGCACAGGGAATTGGTGCTTGGGAAATCATCGGAAAGCTCGAGGAGTGGGTATTAGGCTGGGTCCCCAGGAAAGACTCCCTGGCCAGCGGGAGGGGCTGCCCCCTCAGCCACAACTGAATTCTAGGACACACTGGCACAGCTGTGACCCAGGGATCAGGAAACTGCTGCCCCCGCAAGTGCCCTCCAGCTCCCACAAAACAGGTCACTGGGCACTGCCTCAGCCACAACTGCCTGTGCACAGCTTGGATTCTGCTGCAGAAAACCTCCACATCTCTGCAAACATGGTCACCAGCAACAAACAGCCCAAATGGCGGGAAGATGCCTCTGCCCCACTTCTGCCTTCAAAATATTGTGCAAGCACATCCAATCGCAGAAACGAATTCATATTCAGAAACCTAGCTGCGAAGGAGTTTGGGCAGTTGTATAGTTTAATGCAACATTTTTAAACAAAAAAACAATGTGCAGCCAGAGTCTTATTTTATTCCAAATGCAATTGATAGACCATCAGAACCATCTGCAGATGTTTTGAAATACATGCAAATATTCTTAAAGGGGATGTGTATATCTGGTGCTGCTGATTTATAAAGGAGGCATTAGACCATCGGCCCTGGGGCCGATCGGGGCCGGCCGGGGGCAGGTTGGCTCTGGGAGTGCACTGACCACCCGGCTGGCCAGGATGAGGGACCCCACCTGTGCATGAATTTGTGCACCAGGCCTCTAGTATATATATTTGAAACCTATATAATTTTATTAACTGATGTTACCCCAATAAATTAAATAAAAATTTAAAAAAACACAAACAGTTGGGTCAAGGCTTTGGATTTTAAAAAACTAAGGTCTCCTTAGTTTTCAAACACTTCTTTTCCCCATTCAAGTTCATAATGTTCTCCTAGAGCAGCAATTTTCAACTGGTGTGCTGTGGCAGGCACACTGGTGTGCTGCAATAATTTTTAAAACATGCAATTCCTGACTCTTTAGTCAGGGGCACTGACCTCTTTTTCCTTAGATTGTCAAATAAAAAAAATGACAACAACCAACACAACAACAGATGTCTGGTGTAAATTATTTGAGATTATACCTATTTTTTTGTCAGGTCAGCAAAAACTCTATTTTTTTGGTGTGTCCCAAAATTTTAGTAATTAGTCTGTGTGCCATGAGATGAAAAATGTTGAAAATTGCTGTCCTAGAGAAAGGTGTTTCCCTCTCATTCAATGCATACATCACAGACCCAACGGATGCTAAAATCTAGGCCTATCCTAGGAGTGCTTGCTTATTTCTCCCTCGTTAGAATATTAACATCTCTATGCCTGTGAGAAGTTCTAAAAGAGAACAGCTTTTTTTCTAATTAACCAGGAAGTATATGGCAAGATGCAAACTTTTTAAAACATTCAAAACTCCTACTTTCCCAAGGAGCATAAATTTCCTAGTGGCTACTTCAGGGATCACATGAGTAAGATTGATTTCCTCCTCTCTGCTATCTGCTAGGGCAGGATGTGAAATTCCTTCACAGGTAAACAGTGACTGTGCTCCTGCCATAGGCCAGGTGTTGTGGATTAAGGATACAGAGAAGAATCCCTCATAACTGTCTCCTGCAAGGATTTCACAGGTCAAGGTGAGAAAAATACATCAACCAAAATACTGGGTGGGTAAAAGTAGGTTTACAGTTGTTCGTATGGAAAAAGATACACAGGTTATGATTATTACAATAGCTTTACTAACTCAAAATAATGTCATTCATAACTATAAACCTATTTTTGCACACCCCTAAGTAGTAATTCAATGAGAAAAATTTAATGAATTATTTGGACACTAAATTTCTAATCTTGCAAAACAAGGAGTTAACTGATCCTTCCTCATGTTGATAAATTAAGGAAATAAAAATTGTCAGTATACTATATATAATTTAAAATATAACTGAAAATTGAAATGTGGCTAGCAGAGATCAGCAGAGTGGGAGGACAGGGGTGAGTGAGGAGTTGACAGAGAGAGGAGTTGACAGAGAAAATTTGAAGTTGATATATCAAGAAGCAGAGGTATTAGTGTGCTATTTAGAGTTATGGAAAGAATGACCAGAAAAAACTAAGCATTAAATATAGCTAACTGTGATTGTATCTTGGAAGAGGGACTAGGATATACCTCTCTACCACTGTTATTATTATTTTTTATTTTAAAGCAAGAATGAGAGCGAGAGAGAGAAGGAGAGAGGGAGAGAGAGAGAGAGAGAGAGACATCAATCAGTTGCCTCCTGCTCATGCCCCAATCAGGGACCCATAACCTGGGTATGTGCCTTGACCAGGATTGGAACCCACCACCTTTTAGTGTATGGGATGATGCTCCAGCCAACTGAGCCACATCAGCCAACAACCACTGTTCCATTTCTTACTATTTGTACATTTTATAATCATGAAAAGTGACAATTGTGAACAATTCATATACTGTGAGTGATTCATACGTTCATAGTTCTTACATATGAAATATTTGTGACTATTTCCATTTAATATTTATATATTTAATATTTAATAAGTACACTTAATATTTATATATTCATATATAGTTCACATAGGTATATGCAAGGCCACTGACAGAATATGAAGAAGTCAACTGGAAAACTTTCTGTGGAAAATTCCAAGCAGTGTAGAAGATGGAAAGCAGAATGTTCTGAAAAGCTCTGACACTAGCACAGATTTCCCGAATAAGAAGGTTTGGAGACAAGCTCACGATAAGAGAAAGTTCAAGGTCCTGTCCATCCAATAACTGGCCCACAGTAACTGGCAAGTTTTACACCTTACAGAATTGCATTAAATTATTGCCTGGCCCACCTGCTAAGTTTCTTCTTAAAACTGCAGTCAGGAAGTTGTCAACTTCTCTTCCATTCAGTGTCAGACTAAAAATGGGGCAAAATTAGAATCTGCCTGAACAGAGCATGTTTAACTACACTGGAGATTTGTCCAGCATCTTCCCTTGATTTCACACACTGCGAGGCAGAAACAACTCCACACGAATAAATCCAGTGTCAGAATCCAGTCCCACTCCTCCCCTACCAACCCCACCCCCCAAGGAAATTTACTGAAGAGACACCCATACCAGAACTCATCACATTCCTGCTTTTAGCAATAACTGTGGGCCAGTTATTGGATGGACAGGACCTCTAACTTTCTCTTATCGTGAGCTTGTCTCCAACCTGCTTATTTCCTCTCATAACATTAATTGTACTCTGCCTAAACTCCTTTGGCAACAAAGCACCTTAAAAATTTACACTCTAGCCCAGGGGTGGGCAAACTTTTTGACTCGAGGGCCACAACGGGTTCTTAAACTGGACCGGAGGGCCGGAACAAAAGCATGGATGGAGTGTGTGAACTAATATAAATTCAAAGTAAACATCATTACATAAAAGGGTACGGTCTTTTTTTTTTTTTAGTTTTATTCATTTCAAACGGGCCGGATACGGCCCCGGGGGCCGGAAGTTTGCCCACGGTGGGGCCAAGCCCTTGGCGGTTTGGCCTCGGGGAAAAAAGCATTGCCCTGCGGATTGGAGGGCCCCCGGGTTTCGATTCCGGGCAAGGGGATTGAACCTTTGGTTGGGGGCCACATCCCCCGGGGGGGGGATATGAAGGAGGCAGCTGACCGATGTTTTCTCTCTCATCGATGTTTCTGGGCTTTTCTATCCCTCTCCCCTTCCTCTCTGTAAAAAATTAATAAAAATATATATATTATATTATTTTAAAAATTTACACTCTAAACCCCTGCCTTTGCACTTACAGCCTCCCCTTTATGGCAGGAGCTGGGAGCGGCAGTCCCCTCCTCCAGGAGAAAAAAAGTGCTCCAAAAAGGGCGGGAAGAGACACCCCCCCCCGGCAGTGTCTCTGTCGCCTGTCTTGTGATTTAGCAAATAATAATACAAAAGCCAGAAACAGAATTTTACTTTTAATTGTATCCCCTCAGGCACCAGAATAACTGCAGTTTGGTTTTCTTATTCCCCAGTTTCACCCCTTTAAACGCGCTAGTTCTTTCGTTCCCAAGTTTTGGCCAAGAGTTTCCGTGAAGAAGAAACAACTATTTGCTCGAGTCCTTGAGTATTTGGTATTTTTTGCCACAGCTGAGGAAATGCAGGGATGTGCGTGTTAGCCCTTCCCTGCTGAAGACACACTTGCAGGTGAACACCGCTCACTGGGCAAACTTCTGAGTCACTGACAGGTTTCCCCCACACTCACTCTTGTTCCTTGGCCATGATGGGAGTATAAAGGGACTCTAGGTCCCTGTCACTCCCTCTTCCTAGAAAACTCTCCCCTCACCTGGATAGCCTGCTTCTCTGTTAGATTAGTATGATTTTTCACAATATTGACCTTTCGCCACTTCCCTCTTTGAATAGGAAGATTTGCATAATTGGGGGATTCCTGTCATCTCTTCATGTTGGACATGGGAGAGGATATGTCATTGGTGCTAAGATGCTAGAGCACGGGGGTCCACATGGAGAGAGTGCGAGTAAGACTGAACACAGCAGGACTGAGCCTGCTCTCCTTAAGAAGGGCCTGCTTGCAAGGTTGGTCCTTGGCTGGCGTCTGGAAACTTGGAAGTCAGACGGGTTTCCACCACTCCCTAAGTGATAAGAGTGACTCACTATGCCCAAACCATAGTTTATGCTAAACATATGCTTTTCTTTTGGACTCTGGAATTTTGAATGTGGCAGGCAGAGAGTGCCTTCATGACCAGCCCCCAATAAAAACTTTGGGCAGGGAGTCTCTGACGAGCTTCCCTGGTAGACAACCCTCCACAGATGTTGTCACAACTCAATGCTGGGGAATTCAGTGTGTCCTGTGAGACTCCACTGGGACAGGACTCTTGGAAGCTGGTGCCTGATTTCCTCTAGACTTGGCCCCATGTGCTATTCTCTCTGTAGATTTTTCTCTATATCCTTTCATTGTAATAAATCATAGCTGTGCATATGACTGTAGACTACATGCTGAGTCCTGTGAGTCCTCCTGGCAAAGCATCAAACCTAGGTGTGGTTTTGGGGACCCCTAACAGAGAGTTTTTAAGTGTTCATAGGGTATAAAACTTCCAATCAAGATGGTCATGAAGGTGAATACAGTACTCAAATCCTCTCACAACCACATCAAAATTACAGCTAAACTACAGAACAACCATCATTTAGAACCTCCTGAAATCTAGCTAAACAGAAGTCCTACAACTAGGGATATAAAGAAGAAGCCACATCAAGACTGGTAAGAGGGGCAAAGAGGCAGAATGGGCTAGTCCTACACCTACAAGTGGCATTTTAAGATCAGCAGGGATATCTTAGCTATGGAGGTCCCCCTGAGGAGCAACGGGTCCCAGCCACACCAAGCTGCCAAGCCTAGAGTTCCATTGCTATGAATAGGAGTCCCTATAACTTCTAGCTGTGAAAACCAGTGGCTGAGTGAAACAGAGGACTTCTGGAGTCCCAGGCATTCCTCTTAAAGGGCCCACACACGGACTTACTCAGACTCACTTGATCTGAGCTCCAGCACTGGGGTAGCAGCTTAAAAAGTACCAGGGACATGTGTGAAGGAAATGAATTATCTGGCATCAGGGAGAGAGCTGGGGGACAGCTTTCTGCCAGACAAAAGTGATGGCAGAGGCCATTGTTCCTTTTCTTAGACCAACCCCCAACCACAGAGCCAGCATGTGGGCACCATACTGAGTCTTCATCAACGTGGCTCACATTGTTTGTCTTGCTCTAGTGATTCCCTGAGACCCCGGCACCACACAACTTGCAGGCCCACCCAAGCTGTTTCCAGTGGCTTTTTCATACAAATGGCCTCTCTTGTCTCATGCTTTGGACTTCCTTAAAATCTCTCAAATAAGCAACAGCTGGCCTCTTCATACACCATACCTTCTGCTAAGGGCCTCAGGCCTAGTACTAGCAGCAGCAGGCCTTGGTTCACAACTTAGCCTCTCCTGGGTACCTCCAAGTACAGCACAAGAAGCAGCCATCTGCAGATCATTCTGTAGCTTGTGCTGAGTGGCCCCAGCCAGGGCACAGGCAGTAGCTCACCTTGTACCTTCTGGAATACCCCAGAGCCAGTGCACCTGGTGGACAGCTTCAGACCACATCAGATTTCAACCTTACCACTTCCACGAGTGGCACACTCAAAGGGTAGACTTGGTGAGCAACAAAGCCACATTGAAGCAAGTCCTGATACATATGATTGACTCCTGCACAGCAGCTCCTACACTGCAGTTGCAGCTAGTCCTCGCAGCTGAATGGCCTGGGGGGAGCGGGGGCGTCAACAGCAATCAAGGCTCAACTACAATAGGACAGTGCAAATAGCCCACACAGGGGCACACCTTGAGTACCCAGCTTGTGTGACTGGAGAAGCTGTGTGACTGAGCCCTACAGGACACCTACTATACAAGATCACTCTTTCAAATCTGGGAGAATTAGCAGCTCTATCTAATACATAGAAACAAACATAGGGGAGCAGCCAAAATGCAGAGACAAAGAAACATGTCCCAAATGAAAGAGCAGGAGAAATCTCCAGAAAAAGAACTAAATAAAATAGAGGCAAACAAACTACGAGATACAAGTTTAAAACAATGGTTATAATTATGCTTAAGTAACTCAGTGAGTACTTCAAGGAACTGTAATGAGAACTACAACAGCATGATAAAGTACAAAGAAAACATTTAAAAGACCACTCAGAAATGAAGGATACACTAACTGAAATGAAGAATAATTTACAGGGAATCAATAGTAAAGTAGATGAAGGTGAGAATCAAATCAGCAATTTGGAATAGAAGAAGCAAAAAACACCAAATCAGAACAGCAAAAGAAAAAGGAACCCAAAACAATGATGTAAGGAGCCTCTGGGACAACTTCAAGGGTACCAACATTCACATCATGGGAGCACCAGAAGGAGAAGGGAGAGAACAAAAAATTGAAAACCTACTTGAAAAAATAATGACAGAAAACTTCCCTAACCTGGTGAAGGAAATAAACACACAAGTCCAGGAAGCGCAGAGTACCAAACAAGATGAACCCAAAGAGGTCCACACCAAGACACATTATAATTAAAATGCAAAAGGTTAAAGACAAAGAGAGAATCTGAAAAGCAGCAAGAGAAAAACAGTCAGCTACCCACAAGGGAGCTCCCATAAGACTGTCAGCTGATTTCTCAACAGAAACTTTGCAGGCCAGAAAGGAGTGGCAATAAATATCCAAAGTGATGAAAAGCAAGGACATACAACCAAGATCAATTACTCTACCCCATAAAGCTGTCATTTATAATCAAAGGACATATAAAGGCCTTCCCAGACAAGAAAAAGATAAAGAAGTTCATCACCACCAAGCCAATATTAAACGAAATGTTAAAGGGTCTTCTTTAAGGAGAAGAAAAGAAAAAGAAAAGATAAAAAATATGAACAATAAAATGGCAAAAAAATACATGTTTATTAATAATTGAACCTAAAAACAAAATGAACAAGCAGAACAGAAACAGACTCATAGATACAGAGAACATTTTGATGGTTGCCAAATGGGAGAGGGGTTGGAAGAATGGGTGTAAAAAGGTGAAGGTATTAAGAAGTACAAATTGGTTGTTACAAAATAGTCATGGGGATATAAAGTATAGCATAAGAAATATAGTCAATAATATTCTAATAACTATGTATGGTGTCTGATGTGTATGAGATTTACCAGGATGATCACTTAGTAAATTATATAATGTCTAATCACTGGGGTTTACACCTGAAACTAATATAATATTGTATGTCAACTGTAATTGAAAAATAGAAATTATTTTAAAAATAATTTTTAAAAATGAAAGTGTTCATAAAGTATGGTCCAAGTCACAAGAAGCCATGGGCTTATAAAAAGAAGATATACAGTAATAGAACCACTAAGGAATGCTTACTCAATAAGAGTAAATAGGATGTGGCTTGGGGTGATAGGGTGCACTGGGGAGGACACTGTGCAAAATGTTACAGCAGAGAAGGCAATTAAACTTGAATGATCCTTTGCCAATATTTTATTATTATGTCTACTACATCTTTGTCCTGGGTTTGAAACATTGTTTTGCCTATTTCCAAAATATAATGAATTCACAAGAATTTTTGAAGATTCATTGCAATTCAATCTCCTCAGTAGTGGAGTTACCCCAGAACCTAGAGAAACCATGTTTGATACATGGGCTGGACCCCCTGCTTTTGGAAGCATAGGTCTGGCAAGAAGTGCACGGTCTAAAGAAATGTAGGTTAGATGAAAAAATGCTTAGAAGATATCAGGTCCACATATATGCCAAATACCCTCTCCCTTTTCCATTATCTTTGATTTACTTGGTCTTCAAAATTAAGAAACAGACTAGTCAATGGGAGAATGAGTTCTCCACTGGAAATGAATTCATTTCATCTTAAAAGAATTGCAATGAATGAACAGGGACCATGTCTAATCACTGGCACTAATATTTCTTTTTGATTTATGGTCCTCACAACTTTGTTACAAGACGAGCAATGATGCTCAATTAAGACTTACTGGTTGACTGATTAGTAATGGCTTTCGAAAAATTACTGCTTTACAAAAATTAATAATTCCTGAAGTCTGTCAGTTGAAGAACAAGCTAAAAAGCAATCCAGGAATTCAAAGAAATTATTAAAATCACAAATTAAGTCATTTCTATGGACTCCATGGCAGGAAATATATTTTTAATGAGGAAATTGAAGCTAATATATAACAGCTGTCCTGTTACCCAGTAACAGAGTATTAAAGCAGATTAAATTATTAATAAAAAATATAGCAACTTGGAAATTTAACCTTTACACATTCTCCATTCCTTTCTCTTTTATATATAGTTTTTAAACTGATATTTTTTAAACACATTTGGTCATATTATGTAGTTTCCATTTATAATTTCCTTTGCTATTCATTAGCTGTGAAATCTTCAATTACTCACTATCAGACTTTCTCAAGATCTGTATCTAAAGTGTGTGTATGCCTAGAAGAGCAGGGGGTCTCCAAGGAAACTTACTGAGTGATACCGAGGCTAGTCAAATGCCTAAACTCCCACTTATTTGGTGCCACCACTGGCTGCCCTAAATTAGCCAAACTGCACTTGACCCACAGATCCCTGAGAAAGAAATTGTTGACATAAAGCCACTGAGAATTTGGAAGTTGTTTGATATGAAGTAATAGGTTGTCAATAAGTGATTCAAGAAGTTATTTTGGGGAGAATAAATGGAGAGAAATGAGAGGGAAGGAAGGTTTAAAACTGAAAACCATGGCCTAGCACACAGGGGAACTTGGTTGTGAAAAAAGGAGGACTTTGTGTGGTACCACCACTTCCTCCTCCTTTGGTCTCGGCGCCTTTCACTGGGTTTCTAAAAGCGCTATGTTGGGACAGAGCACCTCGAAGTTCACAACTTCCATGGTCCGTAGGAGCCACTGTGAGGAGGGCCCAGGGAAGAATTTGCCATTTCCAGTGGAAAACAAGTGGCGGTTACTAGTTATGATGATTATATACTTTGGATCAGGATCTGCCACACCTATCTTTCTAGTAACACCAACTTAAGAAATAAGGGTGTTTTAGTTACTCCATGAAATAGGTAATTACTTAATGGATTTCTCTTATTCCCAAAGCAATGTTTTCCCTTTATTTCTTTTTTCCTCCTTTCTGCACTCCTCCCTCCAAAAAAAAATTCCAAAAACATGGCCTAGAAAACCATGTCTTGCTGCCTTCCACATCTTCACTGCCACCCAACAGGAAGGTAAGCCAGCAGCCATCCCAGGCCCAGAAGAGGCATGTACTCACGTTGGTGTTGCACAGCTTGTATTGGCGATAGGCCCCAATGCAGGAGATTGCTGCAGACCGGGCTGGCTGGGCGAAGCTCAGGGCTGTGCTGTGGGCCCCCATGCCATGGCTGCTGCTTGTTTCTGGGCTGTGCAAGGAACTTGAAGCTACAGGGAAGCCCTGGTCATGGGTCAAAGGCAGCTGGTAGATGGAAGCCTCTGAGGCCTGCAGTCCAGAATGAGGGCCACTGTCACTCTGGTACAGAGGCCCATGGTGGGGGGCCCGGCCACGTGGAGGGCTATAGCCATAGCTAGGACCCGATGCCTCTTGGGACCTGGAATGACGGGACGAGGACCTCTGCCTCCGAAGCCTCTGCGGTGAGTGTGTGGAGTCCGTCTGCAGTGGTAAAATGTATGGGGCCTTCCCATAGCCATACTTGCCAGGGCCGATGGGACCTCGGGTCCTGCTCCTACAGAGACACAAGAAAGGAGATGAACAGTCATGGGAATGGTCACGTCCGCCCAGAAGTTCTGGTCCATGGTAAAGGGACTGGGTAGAGAGGTTTAGGAGAGAGCCCGTGGTGGGACAGGGAGGCAGAGGGCGCATTCCAGGAGGAGGGAATGTTCTGGGGGCTGGAACAGGCTCTGCAGCGGCTGGAAGACAGAATGAAGGTGGGTGATGTAAGCAGTTGAAAATGAGTTTAGGACGGTGAGCTGTGGTCTGTACATGACTTATGTCAGGGAGTTTGGCTATTTTTATAGGTTGTAAGGAGCCACTGAAGGTTTTTTGAGAAGTATAAAGATATAAGTGTAATTTCAGCTATAGTAACTTCCTGTCCATTTTTTTCTGATAGTGGTTTGTGGGTTTTTTCTCACTCAACTATGCCTGATATTTCAGACCCTGTTTCCATTACCATTCATGTTCAAATAGCATTTCTAGATAAGTAGTATTTAGCCAAACAGCCAAATTCTAATGTAGTCCTAGGCCTGACTTGCACTGTGTCAGACTTACTCCCTTAAGAAACCAGAGGAGGTTGAGCAACTGGCTACACATCACTCTTGAGGCAACCCATGCTGAACAATGGTCATCTACACATCGGTATGGATTTATTGAGACCTGCTGCCTTGTAAGACCTTATGAAAGTCATGTAAAAAGTAGTGTGCTGGGAAATGTTTGACAACTGGCATTCCAGGGCATAAAAGCTCTGATCTGTAGAATTTTTTCACTTCCATCGTGTAAATACTCCCAGCCTGGCCAACTTCAAGCTGCCATTGTGAAGACACAATCAGCTCCAGTGAGGAGAGGAAAACCAGGTCCAGCACAACAATGCATGGAAAGTGACTATAAAGGAGCTGTTTGCATAATATAGGAATGGTAATGAAATACAAGAATGAATCAAGCATAGTTCCCAAGACCTCAACCTTACAACTAAAAGCAAGTAGAACATGATGCAGAGCAAGATAAAGGTTTTGGAGGCATTGCAAAAATGGTGCACTCAGAACTGTGAGGCAAGAGGAAGCACTTTTTCCTGTTAATATGTTGTTGTTGTTTTTATGAGAGAGAGAGAGAGAGAGAGAGAGAGAGAGAGAGAAACATCTATCAGTTGCCTCCAATATGTCAGAGACTGACCTGTAACTTGGGCATGTGCTCTGACCAGGAATCAAACTGGCGGCCTTTTGGTACATGGGACTACACTCAACCAACTGAGCCACACCGGCCAGAGCAAGAGAAAGAACTTTTGACTGGAGGGATCTGGAAAAGTTTCAGCCACTAGTCTGAGACTTGGGAAGCGCAGGTTCCAATATTCTGTGGAATGACTTAATTAAGTAAGTCATATAACTCTTACTTATTTGTAAAATGACTGAACTGGATTAAATTACTGCGAAGGTCGTTCCAACTCTAAAGTCATATGCTTCCATAATAATTCTACTTTTACATAAAATTGGAAATGTGCCCAAGGGTTTCTACAAGATGGCTCCATTAAAATAAGCACATTAAGTAGCAATCAGGGTGAAACATTAATTTCTGTCCTCATGAGGAAATATCTTCACTGTACATACTAGTAACCACTGAATATAAAATTTAACAGACCACAACCAGTTATTAACATCTTCATCACTAATTGCACCTGCATTCTTAGCTGATACGGTTTTGAATTAAACTATGCTACAGTGCTTATTTTGCCTTTAGGCATTTCTCAATTAATCTTGGCAACACTTGGGATTCTGTTAAGGATGGGAGATCCAGCATGCTGCTTTAAGAGATGCAGTTAAGAAGTTAGTCTTAAAAATATGTATAACTTGAATGTAATTTGCCTTTTTCTTTCTTGTGGCAGGCCAGGTAAAATGAATGACATCATGCAAAGACAAAGGAAAGAATTTATCTCTGTGTGCGTGTGTCTTTTTTTAAAGATCTGAAAGCCTACCAAAAATTCTAGCCTCGAAGTAAATACTGGGTGGAAACACCCAGCTGAAGGCAACTGAAGGTGTCAGAAATGGAGCAGAGCTTCTCAAACATGGATGTGCCCAGGAAGCACCAAGGGGTTTTGTTAAGAGACAGGGTCTGGTTCAGGAGGTCTGTGGCAGGGCCTGAGGTTCTCCATCTCCAACAAGCTCCCAGGTGCTGCTGGTGCTGCTGGTCCACAGACCCACCGCTTTGAGAAACAAAGTCATAGGATGGAATTGAAATTCCAAACCAAAAGGTGAAAATTCAACAGCAAAATTTATCATGTTTAATGAATAACTATAAGTATAAAGTTTTACAAAAACCCTCTGAGTTTGTGACATATGTCAAAAGACCTAGGCCAGACTGCACTGCGGCAGCTCACCTAGTGAGAGCTGCTGAAGCAAGACTGACTGGACCTCTGTCCTGGGAGCAGAGCAGCCACAGTAACTGCTGTTGGCTGAGGACTTGTACAAGCATCTTTTCAAAGGCTGCCCATCACTCCTGAGGGTAACGTGTACATGTGCAAATGTATATTTTTCTTTTCACACTGCCTTGTGGGAGGCTCTGCCTAAGCAGGAGAACCATTCAAACCCACAAATAGTAACACCATCAGAAAGATGATCATTTGTAAAAACATGACCAGCTAATTCTGAGAACCAGACTAATGAAAACGAGCAGCCAATCAGGGTGTGATTATGAGAGATGTGATTTCTGAATACTTGACTCGGCAGCATGTTCATCCCCACTTGGCCAGGAGGACATGTGTTTTCCCTACAGCTGGTCAGAGCTAATCATCCTGACCATTCAGAATGGCCTCTTCCCCAACAACACAAAGTACATCTGGCCACTGACAGAGCAGCCGACATGAACCAGGGAGATCTATGCAGAGTTGGGATAATGAGCACAGGTGTGGCCAAGGTGAACTGTGTGGCCAGTTAACCCTCCATGTGGAGGGCTAACCCAGGGGTTCATGCGGAGATGCTGGGGGCTGTTGAGTACTTCTGCATGGTCTCCCGATAACCCATCACCAGAATTTTCCCCACTTGTCACAGCTCTGGCTAATTTCAGAAAGTGAAGCCATAAGAAAGAAACAGAAAAAGCCTAGTTTGTAGATCAAAGATATATATGATGGTGTAGTATAGTAGTTATTGATTTGGACCCTGAAGCCAGGGTTCCTGGGTTTATATCCCAATTCTGCTAACTTACTAATTACTGAACCTTTGGAAAAGTTACTCAGTCTTCTGATGCCTCAGTTTCTTCAAACAGGGCCAAGAGCAGGATGAGGCCAGTGAAGCGCATAGGGTCAGGCGAGTGCTGTTTGAACCTGAGAGTGATTTCTTAAGTTTGGGACCTAAGGACCTTACCCTGGGCCCAGTCCTGGCCCTGTATGCATTTGTAAATAAAGATGACAAGGCCATCTTCCCTAAAGGTTGTTGTAAAGAGTAAATAACTTAGTAAAAGCAACGGATTTAAAGCACGACTAGCAAGAACATGGATGATACAAGTATTTGCTTTTAAAAAAGATCTGGGTTGGCCACTTAATAGCTCTACAAACTCTGGCAAATAATGAACCCTCAGGTTTCTTACCTATAAAATGAGAGCATAGCCACTAGGATGGCTAGAGTAAAAGGACAGATAACAACAAGTACTGGAGAGGATGTAGAAACACTGGAACCATCATGCATTTCTGGTGTGTAAAATGGTGCAGTCCTTTGGAAAACTATCTGGAAGTTCCTCGAAAAATGAAATGTAGAGTTACCATATGACCCAACAATTACAATCTTGGATATATAACCAGATAAATTAAAACATATATCCACACAAAATCTTAACTCAAATACCTAACAACTGAGAATGGATAAACAACATATAGTATATACGTAGAATTGGATTATTAATAGCCACAAAAGGGTTGAAATATTGATATTTTCTATAATATAGATGATCCTTGAACACATTCTAAGTGAAAGGAGCTAGTCAAAAAAAGGCATGCATTATATGATTCCATTTATATGAATTGTCCAGAACAGGCAAATCCATAGAGACAAAAACAGTAGATTAGTGGTTGCCAGGGGCTGGGAGAGGAGAGACTAAGAAGTGATGCTAAAGGATATAGGATTTCTTTTTGGGGTGATGAAAATGTTCTGTAATTAGATAGTGATGATGGTTGTACAACCTTGTGAATATACAAAAAGCCTGAGTTATATACTTTAAATGGTGAATTTTATGTTAATTTATCTCAATAAAGCTGTTATTTTTTAAATGAGAAGATGAATAATTTTCATCCTATCGACTAAGAAAGGTGTCAGAAAGATCAAATTGAGAATGAATCTTTTAAATCTGAAAGCAGTTTTTATCATATGTTTTCCATCATTTGTTTCAACAACCTTTAACAAACCTTCATTGAGCATCTTCTATGAACATCTACTCAGCATCTGCTGTGATGTTTTTTCTGCTTGTTCACATTTCCAGCCCTGACAACGTAAGTCAATGCAGCGTCCCCATCCCCACAGCATGGCTCAGTGACAAGAACATAACAGTAAGGGTTCTGACACCAGGTACCAGGCCCAGTTCTTCCAGTGAACTACCATGGGTGTTTGGGGAAATTGTTTCTTGAGATAATGGCTGCAAATAGCATTTTGGAAAGGGTAATAAACACACAAAATATTTTGCTCACAACAGGCTGGCTGCCATTCAGGGCTCGTTATGTGTGATGTTGTGCAGCTTTGTGATGCTAATGCTAAACAGTCACTGTGATGATTCATACAAGGACACCACATCCAGTCTCCTAACTACGTAGGGACCCTGAAAATGTGTCATCTATAACCATCACCCACAAATGACAACAACCTGTCCTCAAAGTCAACCACATAGACCCGACTAACCTCTAGATTCGGGCCTGCTTCTCACCTGTGATGTGCAAGCAAATCACATGGGGATCTAGTCAAACCATAGCTTCTGATTCAGGAGGTCTGGGGAGCCTCTGATTCTGCATTTCTAACAAGCTTCCAGGTGATGCTGATGCTGTGGGTCCTGGGTCCACAAGTTGACAGTCTCACCTAGACCTCACACACATATTTTTTAAAAAATCTTTATTGTTGAAAGTATTACAGACATCCCTTTTTCTTCACCATTGACCCTTTCTAACCCACACCTGCCCCTTGCCCCAGGCCTTCACCACCCTATTGTCTGTGTGCATGAGTTATGCATATGTGCACACAAGTACTTTGGTTAATCTCTTCCCATCCAAACACCCACTGCCTCCTTCCCTCTGGGATTCCACATCTGTTCTATGCTTCTATGTATCTGAATCTATTTTGTTCACCAGTTTATTTTGTTTTTTAGAGCCCACAGATGAGTGAGATCATATGATACTTGTCTTTCTCTGACTGGCTTATTTAACTTAGCATAATACTATCCAGGACCCTGCATGCTGTCTCAAAGGGTAAGAGATCCTCCTCTTTTACAGCTGCATAGTATTCCATGGTGTAAATGTCCCACAGCTTTTTTATCCACTCATCTACTGATGGGCACTTGGGCTGTTTCCAGATCTGAGCTATTGTAAATTGTGATGTCATGAACGTAGGGATGAAGATATTCTCTCTGATTGGTGTTTCAGGTTTCTTAGGATATATTCCTAGAAGTAGGATCACTGAGTCAAATGGCAGATCCATATTTAATTTTTTCAGGAAACTCCATACTGTTTTCCATAATGGCTACACTAGTCTGCATTCCCACCAGCAGTGTACTAGGGTTCCCTTTTCTCCATATCCTCGTCAGCACTTGTCATTTGTTGATTTGTTGATGGTAGCCATTCTGACAGGTGTGAGATGGTACCTCATTGTTATTTTGATTTGCATCTCTCAAATGATTAGTGACTTTAAGCATTTTTTCATATGTCTCTTGGCCATCTGTATGTCCACTTTGGAGACGTGTCTAAGTCCTTTGCCCATTTTTAATAGATTATTTGTCTTCCTTTTGTTAAGCTGTAGAAGCTCTTAATATATTTTGAAAATTAACCCCTTATCAGATATAGCATTGGCAAATATGTTCTCCCATACAGTGTACTCCCTTTTCATTTTGTTGTTGGTTTCTTTTGCTGTGCAGCTTTTGATTTTGATGTAGTTCCATTTGTTTATTTTCTCCTTAGTTTCCTTTGCCCTAGATGTATCTGCAAACATATTGCTCTAATAGATGTCTGAGATTTTGCTGCCTATGGTTTCTTCTAGGATTTTTATGGTTTCACAGCTTACATTTAAGACTCTTATCCATTTTGAGTTTTTTCTTGTGTATGGTGCAAGTTGGTGGTATATTTCTTTTGTCTTTTTTTTTTTTTGGAGGTATCTGTCCAATTTCCCCAGACCATTTTTGAAGAGACTGTCTCTACTCCATATGCTCTTGCCTCCTTTGTCAAATATTAATTGAGTGTAATGGCTTGGATCAATTTCTGGGTTCTCTGTTCTGTTCCATTGATCTATATGCCTGTTCTTGTGCCAGTACCAGGATGTTTTTATTAGAGTAGCTTTGTAATTTAACTTGGTATCTGGTATTATGATCCCTCCAACTTTGTACTTCTTTCTCAAGATGGCTACAGTGATTCGGGGGTCATTTTTGGTTCCATACAAATTTTTGGTGGATTTGTTTCAGATTTGTGAAATATGCTTTTGGTATTTTAATATGGATTGTATTGAATCTATAGGTTACTTTGGACAGTATGGACATTTTAATGATGTTATCTCTACCAACATATGAAAACGGTATATTCTTCCACTGTTTATATCTTCTTCTCTTTTAAACATCCTGTAGTTTTCTGAGTACACGTCTTTTATCTCCTTGGTTAAGTTTATTGCTAAGTATCTTAATTTTTTTGTTGCAATGGTAAATGGGATTGTTTTATTGGTTTCTCTTTCTGAGAATTCATTATTGCTGCATAAATGTGCCATCGATTTCTGAGT
Source organism: Myotis lucifugus (assembly GCF_000147115.1). Taxonomy (NCBI): domain Eukaryota; kingdom Metazoa; phylum Chordata; class Mammalia; order Chiroptera; family Vespertilionidae; genus Myotis; species Myotis lucifugus. The sequence goes on along the minus strand of NW_005871089.1, from coordinate 1,970,538 downwards.
GTTAATTTTGTATCCTGCTAAATTGCCAAATTCATTTATTAAATCTAGTTTTTTGGTGGAGTCTTTAGGATTTTCTATGTACAATATCATGTCATTTGTGAATAATGACAGCTTTACTTCTTTCTTTCCAATTTGGATGCCTTTTATCTCTTCTTCTTGTCTGATCACTCTGGCTAAGACTTCCAGTACTATCTATCTATAAAACCCTGATATGAGAATAGACCGGAGGAACAACCCAACAACCAGTGGCTATGACATGCGCTGACCACCAGGGGGCACGTGCGGAACATGGCGTGTGTCGGCTGTGGTGGGATGGTGGAGCAGGTGAGCAGGGGCACCAGACCAAGGCAGGGCACGGGTCGCTGTCATTGGGGCAAGCCTCTTGTGGTTACTGAAAATTCTTTGCTCCCGCGTGCTGTGGTCCTGCCTGGTGCTCACACCTGCTGCCGGTGCCAGCCCCACTTGCACCCGCTGACAGCGCCAGCCCCAATCACTCCATGCTGTCAGCAGGTGTGAGCAGGGCCAGTGCCATCAGTGCATGGGAGCGGCGTCAGCGGGAGCAGGGCTGCCAGCAGACAGGGGACTGGGGGCTGCAGTGGGAGAGGCTGGGCAGGGGACGTGGAGGATGGGCTGAAACTCGCCCTTGTGCCCACCACAGCCTTGCGGCCCACAGTTCCTTTCAAGGTGCACAAATTCGTGCACTGGGCCCCTAGTGTTGAATAAGAGTGGTGAGAGCAGACCTCCCTGTCTTGTTCCTGTTCTTACAGGAAATGGTTTTATTTTTTGCCCATTGAGTATGATGTTGGCTATAGGTTTCTTATTATTGCCCATTGAGTATGATGTTGGCTATAGGTTTGTCATATATGGCCCTTTATTAGAGTTTTTGTTAAAAATGGGTGTTGGATTGTGTTGGATGCTTTTTCTGCATCTATTGATATGTTCACGTGATTTTTCTATTTCAATTTGTTTATATGATATATGTTTACTGATTTTTGAATATTATACCAGCCTGCATCTCTAGAATAAATCCCACTTAGTCATGGTGTATGATCTTTTTAATATATTGCTGGATCTAATTTGCTAATACTTTGCTGAGGATTTTAGCATCTATGTTCATTAGGGATATTGCCCTGTAATTCTCTTTGTTTGTAGTGTCTTTATCTGTTTTTGGAATTAGGATAATTCTGACCTTATAGAAGGAACTTGAAAATGTTCCTTCCTCTTGGATTTTGGAATAGTTTGAGGAGAATAGGTGTTAGTTCTTCTTTGAATGTTTAGTAAAACTCCTCTGTGAAACCATCCAGACAAGGGCTTTTGTTTGCTGGGAGTTGGGGTTTTTTTTAATTATTATTACTGCTTCAATTTCATCAATTCTTATTGGTCTATTCAGGTTTTCTGATTCTTCTTGATTCAGTTTTGTAACAGTGTATTTTTCTAGGAATATGTCCATTTCATTTACATTGACCAGCTTGTTGGCATATAGTATTCACCATATTTTCTTACAATCCTTTGTATTTCTATAGTGTCAGCTGTTACTTCACCACTTTAATTTCTGATTTGATTTATTTGGGTCCTCTCTCATTGTTTCTTGAAGAGTCTGACTAAAGGTTCATCAATCTTGTTTATCTTTCCAAAGAACCAGCTCTTAATTTCATTAATCTTTTGTATTGTGTTTTTTTTTTGCCTCTATGTCACTTATTTCTGCTCTGATCATTATTATTTCCTTCCTTTCTACTTACTCTGGGCTTTTCAACTAACAATTTAAGTTGTAGGGTTAATTTATTAATAATTTTTCTTGTGTTTTGAGATAAACCTGTAGTGCTATAAACTTCCCTCTCATGACTGCTTTTGCTGTGTCCCATAGACTTGGGTTGTTGTTTTTGATTTCTTTCTTGACCCATGGAAGTTTTTGTTTTATTTCTTGACCCATGGGTAAACCACTCATTGTTTAATAACGTGCTATTTAGCCTCCCTGTGTTTGAATGTTTAGTGTTTTTACTGTGTTTGATTTCTAATTTCATGCCATTGTGATCTGAGAAGATGCTTGATATGATTTCAGTCTTCTTGAACTTATACTTGTTTTGTGTCCTAAAATGTGTTATCTCTTTGAGAATGACCCATGTGCACTGGAGAAGAATGTATATTCTGTAACTTTTGGGTGAAATGTTCTGTAAATATCAAGTAAATCCATCTGATCCAGTGTGTCATTTTGAATCACTGTTTCCTTGTTGATTTTTTGTCTGGAAGATCCATCCAGTGAGGTCAGTGGGGTGTTAAAGTCCCCTACTATGACTGTATTGCTGTGAATCTCTCCCTTGAAGTCCTCTAGAAGTATTTTTTTATATATTTATATACTTCTATATTGGGTTCATACATGTTTATTGGGGTTATATCCTCTTGTTGAGTCAATCCCTTTAGTATTATGTAGTGACCTTTATTATCTCTTATTATGGCCTTCATTTTGTAGTCTATTTTGTCATATATGAGTATTGCTACACCAGATTTTAAGAATATATTTTTATTGATTTCAGAGAGGAAGGAAGAGCTAGAAACATCAATGATGAGAGCGAATCAGTGATTGGCTGCCTCCTGCACACCCCACAGTGGGGATCAAGTCCACAACCCAGGCATATGCCCAGACCAGGAATAGAACCATGACCTCCTAGTTCATAGGTCGATGCTCAACCACTAAGCCTTGCCAGCTGAGCACCCTAGCTTTGTTTTCATTTCCATTTACATGGAAAATATTTTTTGATCCATTCACTCTTATCCTGTGTGGTTGGGTCTCTTGTAGACAGCATATATTTGGGTCATGTTTTCGTATACATTCAGCTATCCTATGTCTTTTTATTGGAACACTTAACCCATTTACATTTAAGGTTATTATTGACTAGTGGCCCGGTGCACAAATTCATGCACAGTGAAAGGAAATTAATTAGAAGAAATATTTTAATATCGCTTTTCGCCCTTTCTCTATAATGGAAGTGTCAACTAAATTCACAATCAACGACAGATGGAAACACACACGTGCAACTGGCACCAGCGAGAACTTTATGTATATAAACTTGCTTAATTAGACCTGCTTTCTGATTTAGCTAAACTTTTTCCAGCCCAGTGAAGCACCCCAACTTCTCTTTCAGGTGATTTTCAGCAACGTAGCAGTAAATATCAACACCAAGCAGATTATTATTGTAGATCACACAGGGAGAACAAAGGGTAAAATATTTAAATACAGCAGTGTTTGACTATATTCTGCACAGTGAGAAAACCTGAAGTCATTTTCAAGGTCCACCATTTTTTACTTCTTTTCAGTTGGGTCAAGTTTCTAAGCTTTCTAAATCTCTCTTTTCCAGCTAATGAAAATAGGATTCCATCAAGTCTCCTATCTACCTACTCCAGGACTTCTGTGAGGATCAAATGAGATGAGGCACAGGAAAACGCTTCACAGACATTTGGTTAAAGTGTAAAATGTTCCCATTTGGCTATAAAGCAAGTCGTGTTCCTGGCTGAAGAAACTCCAAGGAGGCTAGTCACTAGGAGAAGAAGCGGGTGTTGCTATGTGACATCATTACCCGGCACCCACAGGCACTGTTTCTGGGCTGGGCTGGGCTGTGGGCCACATTTTGTGCCATGGAGTCTCAGCAGTGTTGGCTGCAATTTGGTGGGCTTTAGATTTGGGGTGATGGCGGGGCCTGTGTCCTACTTGGGGGAAACTGAGTGTTGCTTTTTGGGCACCAGGTCCGTGGTGCTGTTTCTCTGTAAATGCCCAGTGAGTGTCACGGCAGCTCCTGTGTTGAGCATCTGCCCCCTAGTGGTCAGTGCATGTCATAGCAACTGGTCTGACACTTAGCATATTAGCCTTTTATATATAGAGATTATATATATATATATAGACAGGTACTTACTGCCATTTTAATTATTTATGCCTAGATTTCTCTCTCTCTCTCTCTCTCTCTCTCTCTCTCTCTATATATATATATATATATATATATATATATATATATATATATATTTATTTCTTATTATTACAGCAGTTACTTTACCATTTCTTGCAGTGCTGGTTTTGTGGTGTTAAACTCCGTTAGCCTTTTTTTTTGTCTGGGAAATCTTTATTTCACCATCTATTTTGAATGATAGCCTTGCTGGGTAGAGTAGTCTTTGTTTCAGATCCTTGCTTTTCATTACCTTGAATACTTCATGTCATTCTCTTCTGGCTTGTAGAGTTTCTAATGAAAAATCAACTGACAGCCTTATGGGAGCTCCTTTGTAGGTAACAAATTGGTTTTCTCTTGCTGTCTTTACGATTCTTTGTGTGTCTTTAATTTTTGGCATTTTAATTATGATGACTCTGGGGATGGGCCTGTTTGGGTTCTTTTTGCTTGGGACTCTCTGTATCTCCTGAATTGTGTGTCTTTTTCCTTAACCAGGTTAGGGAATTTTTCCGTCATTATGTCTTCAAAGAGGTTCTCTATCCCTTGATCACTTTCTTAATCTTCTGGTACTCCTATAAGGTGAATATTATAATGTTTCATGTTGCCCCACAGCTCCCTTAAACTGTCCTCCTCTCTTTTAATTGTTTTTTTTTCCTTTTTTGTTCTCTGATTCAGTGATTTTTCCTACCCTGTCTTCTAATTCACTGCCTCACCTAATCTACTGTGTATTCCTTTCAATGTGTTCTTTATTAGTGCTTTATCTGTTCTCATGCTGTTGAGCATCCTTGTAATTATTATTCTTTACTCTATATCTGATAAGCTTCTTATCTCCATTTCACTTAGCTCTTCTTCTGGAGAATTCTCTTGTTCTTCCATTTGGGGCTTGATTTTTGTCTCCTCATTTGGGCTGCCTGTTTGGTTTTGTGTCTATGTATTAGGTAGATCTGCCAGTCTCTGGTGCAGGACCATGTCAGATGCTGTTTTTCACTGGCCCTGAGTACCATTTGGAGCTATCAGCAATCCACAGCTTGTGGCTCCCTCTGCTGGGGCTAGATGCCTTTGTAAAGGACCTAGATGTGCACCAGAGTCTGCTTTTCCTAGCCCCAGGCCCAGAAGAAGATCAGGCAGACTCAAAGCCTCCAGAGATCAGCCTCTGCCTGCAGTTTGACTATTATTAAATCTTGATTAGCCTCAGGCTATCAACCACAGCAAGGTGTAGACTCTCCAGGGTGGGGTAAGATTATCCAGGATGTTTTTCAACAGGGTGGGGCAATTGCTTCCCGCCCCCCTCCCCCCTTCCTCCCACCCCAGGTAAGAGCTGCCTGGATGGTAATAGTTTTCCTGAGAAAGATGGCCTCTGCAGTATGAGGCAATGACTCAGCACAAGAGACCAGGGTGTCTGCCTTCCAAGCTCTACCCCTGAGCACCCTACCCTGGATTCTCCTCACACAGCTCTAGCCCCCTCTGCCCTCCATCTGTCAGAACCCAAGGTGAGTGGCTGCACATGAAATTTTGTGTGTTGGCCCTTTAAGAGGGTGCCTGCATTTCCAGCCATCTCTCCCTGGCAGACAATAACCCTGCTGCTTTTCACAGCCAGATGTTATATGGGCACCTTTCTTAGTTCTGGTTCACTGGGCTGGGGAGCCCAGCTAGGAGTTTAGACCCCAGAGTTCTCAGTGGGAACCTCCCACAGCTGGGATATCCCTCCAGGCCTTCAGCTGCTGTCTGTGGGAGCCCAGCCAGCCTTCTCGCACCTCTGCCCTTCCTACCCATCTCTATGTGGTTTTTAGTTTCTATCCTTGGTTATAAGGGTTTTCTCCAGCTAGACTCCAATTGATTACCCAGGATGCTTTTTCTTTATTTTAGTTGTAATTTCAGCTTGGTCCTGGGAGAATGTCAGTGTAGCTTCTTGGAATCTGCCACAACCTTGAAATCTCTTCCCCACAGACATCTTAATTTCAACACATTCAAGCCCAAATTCATCATCTTTCCCCACCAAAACTATTCTCTTTCTAATTCTTCCTATGTTCTCTATCTCAGTCATTCTCAAACTTAAGCAACCATCAAAGTTACCCGGGAATCTTGTTGAAATTGTTCAAATGGTCGTTCAACCCCACTTGCAAAGTTTGATTCAGATCTGGTGTGGGGTCTGAAAATGTGCATTTCTAACAAGTTCCAGGAAAAAATTAAGAGGTGGATGGTACTCCACGCATGCCTATCAGAGCTGTAAAGCCACCCAGGCAAGGCTGTCTTTCAGCTTCTTGAAGCTAGAAGATGGCGTCACACTTCTTTCCTTAGTTTCCAATACAGAGCTGGACAGGCAGAGTGAGAACCCTGACCTCCGGAAGCCAGGCTGTTTGTATTTCTTATATTCTACATGTTTATCCCCCTTTTGTTTTCTCTTAGAGCTCAGTCAAGTCTCTGTGAGAGGCCTAGCCGCTCAGCTGTGCTAACATGAACCACATATGGGCCATAACATCCCACAGAGCAGCAGCCTCGGGAAACAGCCTTCGAGGAAGCCCAGCAGTCTGAGCCTGCCGGCCTGGGACAAGGCGGTGAGTCAACTGCCCCTGTTCAAGTGAGAAATCTCCTTGCGGTGCTTCAGCTTGAGACTCTGGGTTCACAGTATTAAAAAAGTGGCATTTCTTGCAGCTATGTACCTGAGTTGAGTTTTTAGGTAAACAGACATTGGGAGATTATTTATTACTGAAGATAGCTGACAGAATCAACATGGATGAAGTCCCTGCACTAGAAGCTGTTGATTAAATCTAAGCACTACTGAATCTTGTGATAGCTAATGAATAATCTCCATCTGCTTTAAATGGATCCTTTATGCCACATTTGCACTTTGCACTAACATTAAAACTAAACTCTTACCCAGCCAATGTTTTGAAGCAAATTTACGTGGCCAGTCTTAGCACTGAAGATAGGCCAGAGGGAATGAGAAGGTGAACATCACAGACTCCTAGTCACAATGAACGAGTTAAATCACAGTAACTATAAGAGTACACAGTGGAGCACTGCACGTCTGTTTAAGAGAATGAGGCAGGTGTGTACCTGATACAGAATGGTTTCCAAAATACAGGTAAATTAAAAAGAACAAGTCACTGAAGGCTACACAGAACAGACATGCTTCCATTTGTGTTTAAAAAGAAAAAAAGAGAAAAAATATACAATGTATGGAACTGCATACATATGTATGTATGTAGGACATATTTCTGAACTGATACAAATAAAATGTTGGGCAATGATTTCCTCTGGGAAACAGACCCACAGGCATGGAGCGGAGGCAGATTCATTTGTCATTTATTATTCCTTTGTGCCACCATAAAAATTTTTGTTTGCCTTTTGCATAGGCTTTCAATATATGGCAAACACTAACCCGTTTTCCATGGAACCTTAAGAAGTGTAACTGTGGATGTGGGAGGATCCTGAGAAGCAAATGCAGGAATCTGCCATTGAAACTCCCAGAAGCTGAATCTGCTGTACAGGCAGCTTCACTAGAGGAGCCAAGTCAGTGCACCTGATATTTCAATGTGCAGACTTTATGACCAGACACAAAACACTCCCTCCGAAATAGGCTGTAAGCCCCAAAGACTGAGGGAACAGAAATCCTTTAAGGACAAATTATTCTTCTGAAATGTCACTAACAATAACTAAAAAGTCATAAACTCCCAGAAATATTTTAGATCAACAAAGGCCATCAGCAGCCTCATGTGCAGATGGTAACATTGTTGAGTAAGAGGCCTGGCCCCCTCACAAGTCTTCTAGTCCTTCAGGGCAAGGCTTGCCATTTTCTTATCCTGAGTGCATAATCCCTGAGACTGGCAGTGGGTCTGACCCAGAGGTACTCTGTGCAGGTTTATTGAAATAACAATATGAGAGACTATAGCTTAATTGCTCAACATTTCTAAGCAATGGGTCAATGAAGGCTGCCTGCCTCTCTGGACCTATTAATGGAGATGAAAAGGCTCTGGGTTCCAATAAGCAAGAAGTCAGGACAGCCCTGCACATCTGGATGGGAAGCAAAGGGAGCTGATGAAATTAAAAACCAGTAGCCAGCTGAAGGCAGAAACCTACATTCACAGAGGAGTCACATGATCTGGTGAGCTGGACCAAAAGGAATCTACAGCCTGAAACTGGAAAGAGAGCCCCATGTTTCTAAAACCCTCTCTGTTCCATTATGATCACCTGCCAAGCTAAGTTCAAAGAGGCTATGAGCAAACGGTTTAGGTTGAGTGCGTCTGTCTTCTGGGACGTTCAGAACACTGGATGCTGCCAGGGCTGCTCCGGCAGTCACTGACCTGGTGTTTAGAGAAGATAAAACTCTGACCACTCAGGGAAACAAAAGTTAAGATGATGGAAACAAAAGCTTTCCTGGTTACCTACTGTGTGACACACACTGTCACAAACATTCCCCATTTTGTCCAGATCTACTGCTGATTCTGAGAAAGTATTTAAGGTCTGCATCTAAAGACCAGCGTGAGAATCAGCTGACAGGTTTGCTCTGAACCTTCAGGAAGAAGGATCCCAAAGTGGGGGAGGAAGAAGGGGAAGGGAGGGAAGAGGGAGGGACACAGAGGGAAGTGATGAATTTGTACTAATAAGAAAAGAGGTCTTGTCACAAATGGATTCAGAAGCACTACCAGGAGCCCAGAGGCAAGTGACCTAGCAAAGGAAGCAGAAATCAACTGTGAGTTTAAAAGGCCCTTTTAATACACACACACACACACACACACACACACACACACATACACACACACATATTATTGCTTTCAGAGAGGAAGAGAGAGGGGGAGAGAGATAGAAACATCAATGATGACAGAGAATCATTGATCAGCTGCCTCTTGAATGCTAAAGGTTTTACACCAGGAAGCCAAACCTAAAGAAGACCTATCTTCAGTGACCCACCCACTGGCCTCCCAGGAGGTGAGGTTCACAGGATGGCACCCAGGCATCCCTAAATAAAACTGAGGGCAGCCTTCAGAACTGACCCAGACCATCTGGGACAATAACCCAGGAGATGACAGACTGATTCCAGCTATTGCCAACAGGCTGCTTCTTCTTGTTTAGAGGATGATGTTTGCAAATGAGCCAAGCATCCCAGAACAAATCATCCCAGTGCTCACTGTGCATCCATGTGGTCCTGGATTTCCAGGACTGATCTGCAGGTGCCTTATTCAGTGTGGGCCAAACGAGTAAGTGGGCATTCAAGGAAACCAATTTCAGACCAACAGAAAGCAATGGTGTCTAGTGTCTGCAGAGATGCCACTTAGAGCTGAGCAGGCTATTCACCACACAAGGACATCTGGGTGCTGAAATCCAGTGTGGGGAGATGAATCTGGCCAGAGGAAGAGGCATCTTGTTTGGATTCACACAAAGGTGAAAAATGAGTCATGGAGGTCCAACACAGAGGCATTCCCAGTTAAGGCTGGGCCAATATCAGAGAACTCAGAACAAAGAAGCAATGGCCCCACCCTCTGTTGTGCTGGGCAGGGCATCCTGGTAGGTGAGGGTCAACTAGGAGAGGGGTAGTAACATAGGGTGGCAGAAAGAGTCTAGGCATTCCAGAAAATAGGCCAATCAGCCACATATTACCTGTGTAACCATGGCTAAGTCACTCCCCATCCCTCATCCCCAGCAGTAAAATGGGGATAACAATGCCTACCTCATCTGGCTATCACGTGGATTAAATGAAATAATGCAGGTAAAGTACCTAGCACAAGGCTTGGCCCTCAGTGGACACTCCATAAATGGTGGTTTTCATGACAGCAACACTGTCCCAAAGGTGAGAGGCACAAAGCTTCCAACCTTGACATGTGAGGGTCACTGCAGAGGCAGCCAGCCAAACATGGGCTGAGAGGTACGGAGCCAGTTTTTCATGAAAGAACAGTAAATGCTTTCATTTCTCCAGCGTAACTGAGAGCAGCCCTCTTGGGAGTCAAACCTGTTGCTGGTATGGGTTGTAATCTGAACCTGAGCAATCCTCCAGGACTATAGGGGTTTAGGAAAACCAAATGAAATTACCTGTTGGGCACAGTGCCTGGTCAGGGCAAGTGCTAAGCAAATGTGAGTTCCTAACCCCTCTCCGCTAGGGAGCCTCAAATAGTGCCCCTGCCCCAGAGGCGGATCCCCAACAGGTTGAAGCAACTGAAGAACTGTTTGCTTTAAGTTCTGCTGAATTTAAATCAATTATAATGCAACTTACATTTCTTAAGCATCTTTTATGTGAAAGGCCCATGGAGGAAGCAATGTTATTTCTCTCATTAGAGGACCGGTACACAAATTTGTGCCCAAGGTGAGTGGCTGCACATGAAATTTTGTGTGTTGGCCCTTTAAGAGGGTGCCTGCATTTCCAGCCATCTCTCCCTGGCAGACGATAACCCTGCTGCTTTTCACCGCCAGATGTTATATGGGCACCTTTCTTAGTTCTGGTTCACTGGGCTGGGGAGCCCAGCTAGGAGTTTAGACCCCAGAGTTCTCAGTGGGAACCTCCCACAGCTGGGATATCCCTCCAGGCCTTCAGCTGCTGTCTGTGGGAGCCCGGCCAGCCTTCTCGCACTTCTGCCCTTCCTACCCGTCTCTATGTGGTCTTTAGTTTCTATCCTTGGTTATAAGGGACAGTGTTGCTGTCATGAGGGTGGGGTCTCTCTCAGCCTGGCCAGCGATCGGGCCATGGAAGGTTGGCTGTGGGAGTGCATAGCTACCAGCTGGTCGGCCAGTCAGCCGGTCGTAATGGTCGCTTAGGCTTTTAAATATATAGATATTCTGGAAGTCTCCCAACTCTGAATTTTTGTGCTGTTGTTAATCCTCACCCAAGGGCATTTTTCCATTGATTTTAGATAGAGTGAAAGGGACTAGAGAGAGAGACAGACAGACAGACCGAGACATCGATGTGAGAGAGACACATTGATTGGCTGCCTCCTTCATGAGCCCCAACAACCAGGGCCGGGGATTGAACCTGCAACCTAGGTACATGTCCTTGACCAGAATTTAATCCAAGACCTTTCGGTGCAGATGTTCTAACCACTGAGTAACACTGGCCAGGGCAGCAACTCTGAATTTTTATACCACCTCCCATGTGCCCGCTTACCATCTATCACTTCATTTTTTTTCTTTGTCATAAGTATGAAATATTTTAAGTATGGTAATTAAGTGTGAAAATGATGTATACCTTTCTCCTTTGCATTAGAGGAAATTATTTAGGTGTAAGTCTGTCACCCTCAGTTAATTGAAGGAAAGAGGGGTTTGTTCTAGAGTTTTTCCCCATCCCTCAAAATATTTAGCCTCATGCACTTGAATAAATTCAGTATTCAAATAGCAACAATTTACTGAACACCTGCCGAATGTTATATCTATGTTATCCTACTTAGCCATCACTGCAAAAAGCAAAGGAGCCATTACTCCTCTTTTATGTATGAGAAAACGGAGTCTAAAACACATTGAACAACTTGTCCAAGCTAGTAAGTCTGTGTGAACAAATATTATTGTAATATTAACAAATGTTACTGAATGAATGAATGGTAAGCTCTTAAGGAGCTTAAACAGCTGCAGTATGGTACAGCTTATAAATACCAAATGCCATTCACAGAGCATTACAGGAACGAACTGTTTGGAATGAGACTTTATTGGAAAACAGGGAGCAAAATGACTATTTTCTTCCAAATCCAGAAAGAAATGTCTTCTGCACCAGCCCACAATGAACTGTGTTCTAATTACTGAGGAAAAGGGAGTCTCCGTTAACTGCTGTTTGGCCCACCTGGCCCACAGGGGACCAAATGTTTCCATATGGAATTCATGAGAGAATAAAGAAAATAAAGTATGCCTAGAAGTCAAACCTTAAAGAGGAACAGGAAGGCTCTAGGGGCAAGGCTAGATCTTGACCTTGGCCTGACCTATAGGGGGTGAGAATGGAGTCTGAAGCAGGAAGGGAAAATAACACAATGGTTAAGAGCAGAAACTTGGATCTAGACTCTAGTTCAGATGCTACAACCTCCCAGCTCTGGGACCTGAGACTCCTCAGGGCAGAATTCCTCTCATTTAAAAAAAAAAGGTGGGGGGGGAGATAATACAGATACTTTATGTATGAGTCCTTTGAGGTTTAGCTCAGAGCCTTAAACATAGTATATTAGTTTCTTAGGGCCGCTGTAACAAACTACCACAAACTTGGTGGCTTAAAACAACAGAAATTCATTCTCTCACAGTTCTAGAACTTCAAAATCAGTATCTATGGGCTGAAATCAAGTTGTTGGCAAGGCTGAGCTCCCTCAGGAGGCTCTAGGAAAGAATCTGTTTCCTTGCCTCTTCCAGTTTCAGGTGGCTGCCGGCATTCCTTGGCTTGTGGCTGCATCACTCCATTCTTCAAAAACAGCGTCTTCAAATCTCTCTGTTCTATCTTCAAATCACCTTATCCTCTGTGTCTGTGTATTGGCTCTCTCTCTCTGCCTGCTTCCTCTAAGTATACTCATGGTTGCATTTAGGGTGCGCCTGTATAACCTAGACTAATCCCCACATCTCAAGATCCTTGATCACATCTGCAAAGTTCTTTTTCCAAATAAATTAGTATTTTAGGGCTCTAGAGATTAGACTCTGATATCTTTGGGGGTGCACATTATTCAACTCCCTAGACACCAAACCCTCAGTAAACATCAGTTAGGAATACTCTTGTTACTGTTAATAGAGATTAGCCGAAAGTACTACACGTCCAGGAAAAGGTCTATGGATGGACAAGAAAGGGAGGCTATTAGCACTTTGCCATGAGAACCAACAGAGATGCCACAGGGTTGTTCCCCAAATCCCTCACATACAGGTACATTACCTGGATCTACATTACAAGCTCAGAGTGGCAGTGAGAAGAGTGGGGACATTGGGGTCAGACAAGCCTGCATTCAAATCCTACTCTGCTCCTTATAGGAGCACGACACTGGGATTTCTCTACCTCAGCTCAGTGTAACTATAAAATGAGGCTGCTTGAGGTTCAAATGCACATGTAAATGATGTGGACATGGTAGGTGCTCTAAAGATTATTGCTATTAATACAAATGAGTCTGCAATGTGTGCAGGAAGGATGAGTAAAGGAAATGACACTAACCAGTGCATGCAGGAAACACCCCCCTCCCATCCTTACTCAAAGGCATCTCATGCTGCCACCAGGCGTGCATCCAAGGAGAAGCCCTGGGGGTCTCAGATGCAAAGCTGAGATCCCCCCTCTGGGACTCACATATTGTAGTCAGGCTTTTTCCATAGCCCATCGTATCTTTCTTCTGGAATCCAGAGTTATGAATGACTTGGAGGGGGTTCAACAAAACATTCTTATAGCAAATGTGATCTTTGTTCTGATAACTAATGAAATACTTCTGACACTTAATGAAATGCCACAAGAAATGAACAAGGGCTCTTTGGAGCCTTGTCTGAGATCAGAGTAACTCAAGCTTAAAATCTGGCTCCAATCTTTCCTAACCTACAGGCAGAAATGTACATACCAGTGGGCCGGCTCTGCTACAAACTCTCCCACTAAACAGGGCTAGGGTTTCCGATTTAGAAACCAAAGCATATTAAAACCCCATTTATCTGGTTAGCATCAACAGGTAACTTCTTGTCAAACAATTCAGGGACTAAGTGGAAATCCTGTCTCAGAAGGTAAAGAAATGAAACTTTTCCTTGCAGAAGCAAAACAAAAAACACCGAAAATGTGAAGTATACATTTCAAACAGATGTACCTGCTTTCTCTGCTGACTGCCCGGGATTGCCAGAGAGGTTTTCCAAGGAGAAACACAGACAAGGCCAAAGATTTCCCTTCTCTTTGCCATGTGGTTTCTGCCCCCCTGTATGTAATAAGACTCCCTAGGTATCGACTGAGGGAGAGGAAACCGGCATGTGGCTTTGTGAAGCTTAATTAACAACAAGTTTCCTATCCCGCATCATGGAGCCCACTGGCTCCAGGGGCCCCCAAGACAGAAATAACATATTGCTCCAGAGTTATTAATGATGAAATGCAAATAGCCTCCAAGAAAGTGGGCAGGAAAGGAGGAGCTGAAAAAACAAATGATTCCTACCAGCAGCCAGGGACAGTTCCCTGGGGAGGCAGGAAAGGGTGAGTAAAGCCTGTGATCGAAGCTTGATCCGTCTGTCCTGTCTCAAAACTAATAGCCCTTTCAAGCAAACATGCACACACACACACACACACACACACACACACACAGCACTAACACACATGCACACAAATATGCATGTCCATGCACACATGCACAGGCACGCACATGCATGCATGCACACATACACACATACTGCACACTCACACTCATATACATGCACATGCACACTCATACAAGAAGTTAGAGAAAAAGACACAAGGCTGTCAAACCCAAAGGTAATATGGTAAATGATAAAATAATTGGCCATGTTGTTTTTGAAGTGTCTTATATTTTTCAAAATACTTTTATAGCTATTACCTCATTTGACCCTCTCAATGGGCCTCTGTGGTAGACAGAAGACATATAATTATGCACATTTCATACATTAGATTAAGTGATTCCTGAAGACCATCCAGTTAGCAGATAATAGTGCTGAGACAGGAAGTGGTCTAATGACGCCAAGCCCAGGGTTTATCCAAGGTAAGAAATGTGAATGCTTCCAACAGAAAAAGGCAAGGCCCGGGGGGGGGGGGGGATACCAATAAAAGAAGGTCAGGCGTGTTGATGGCACTTTTAAGAAAAACTCATGTTATGAGACAGAAATCTGAACAGAGGTATCTGAAGGGTAGTGATGTTGATGTATCTAGAAAGAACAGCCAACAAATTCTCCAACAAATTCTACAGCGTGTTTGAAAGTCTGTCTCCCAGCCACCTTCTTCCCTTTCAGTACTCAGGATGGCAGAATGGTGGTGGAACATTTAAAGCAGCAATTGGTCCTCAACAATGCATCAGTATCTAGCAGGAGACCTCAATGAATGGGATAGACCAGTGGTCGGCAAACTCATTAGTCAAGAGAGCCAAATATCAACAGTACAACGATTGAAATTTCTTTTGAGAGCCAAATTTTTTAAACTTAAACTATATAGGTAGGTACATTGCTATTAACTTAATTAGGGTACTCCTAAGGCTTAGGAAGAGCCACACTCAAGGGGCCAAAGAGCCGCATGTGGCTCGCGAGCCGTAGTTTGCCGACCACTGGATAGACCCCTTTTATTTTACAAGCATGTAAACTAAAGCCTAGAGAAATGAGGTGACCTGGTCAAGATGAAAACATTGATGAGTTGGAATCTGGACCCTGAATTCTAGACTTGGGATACAGGTCTCTTTATCCCATCCAGCTGCCTTGGGCATCTATTATCTTTAACCTCATTACAGGCACCGGTCTTGGCTAATACCAGTGCTCAAAGAACACTGAAAGATAGGGTGGGAAGCATGGCTTTCCTTTTCTTTTTGGGGGGACAGAACTGCTAAATTTCCCATGGACAATCACTAGACAGGATGTGGGGAAGTACCAGTGGTCCTGCTAGCACAGAAATTGTCTTATTCCTTGGGTATTTTTAAGACTCCAAAATGGTTGGCTGGATAATCCTCTACCCCTACCCCAAAGGTGTCCATATCCCAATCCCCAGTGACTTATGTGGAAAAAGGGCTTTGCAGCTGAGATTAAGTTAAGGATCTTGAGCTGGAGGAGGATCCTGGGTATAAGTGGATGCGATGTGAACACAAGGGTCCTCGTAAGGAGAAGGTCTGAAGATGAGGGTTAGCAAAGTGGGAAATGACAGAAGCAAGAGGGTGGGTGAGGGGAGGAGCCGAGGAATGCAGGCAGCTTCTAAAAGCTGGAAAGGGAAGGACACAATTTTTCCCTGAAGTTCCCAGAAGAAATGTAGCCCTGATAACAACTTGATTTTAGACTTCTGACTTCCAGACTGTAAGAGAATAAATTTATGCTGTTTTAAGCCACTGAATTTACGTTGAGTTACACCATCAGTGGGAAACTAACACAACTATTACAAAACTAGAGAGGCAAGTCTTTGCTCCTCAGGGAATAAACGGGCTTCGTAAGATGTGGCACAAACGTTTTTAAAATCACAAAGGCATTAGGAGATATTTAGACTGACTATACACTAGATACACTGTCTTGCTTTAAAATAGAAAAGAATTGGTTAGCTGTGTTTATGGGGATTTCTTTCTCAGATAACTTCTAGTTTAATTCCCTCGGACTGCTCCATGGTCCCACCCTGGAAGGGAGCACGTGGACCTCCCCGTCCAGCCTGGACACTCCCTCAGATGCAGCCTGTGCTCCAGCCCCAGCAGGCTGGCTCTGACTTCTAGAACATCAGGCTCACTCATGCCTCCAGGACTCCGTCCCGCACTTTGCTTTTTGGGTAATGCTCTCCTCACCCTTGGGCTCTGCTAAAATCCTTCTTCCTCAAAGCTCAGCTCAGTCAGCACTTCCTCTGAGAAGCCTTCCCTGGCCTCCCCAGTCCTCTCTCCCACCCACTCCCCACACCCAGAGCATCCCTCTTAAGAGAGCCCTGAACCCTTAGTCTTATAAATGTATGTTTGCTTATCCTCCTCCCCACCTCACCAGCATGAGTCCCTCGAGGACAAGAGACCTTCTTGTTTCTAGGTCACCAAAGCACTGCCATCCCCTATCTATTCCAAGTACTTCCTAGCTCCTTCCAACCTGAGGAAGGCAAGTTCCTCTTGATTTCCCAAGAATTAGCCCCACCTCAGTGCTCCCAGTGACCGGCAAATGGAAGGCAGTCTGCCATGTTCACTAAGTGTTTATGAGTTGCTCTACACTGTGCCGAGTGCTTTGTAGGAATTATCCATTCACAGCAACCCAGTGAAGCAGGTGTATTATTTTCCCCATTAGGGAAAGTCTGAACAATGCCAGCACGGCACAGGACTAGTAAGTGGCAGAGCTGGGTAGACAACCACACCTGTTAAACCCAAGGCTGAACTGTTCGCTATCATGTGTTAGCTCCTGTCCCCATACCCCACCTCATCACCTGAAGGTCTGGTTAATAGAATGGACACAAATAAGACCAATCTTTCAAAGAAAAACAGTAATTGAGCACTGAGCACAAACTGCTCTTGGGCTGTGGGTCTGCACAGCATCTGTAAGAATATCCCTGATGTAGGCAGATTCCCTCTCAACACGAAACCAGCTCTCCTTCTGCAGGCGGTTCTGGGAAGCCCACCCTCGGCACCCTTTCTGACACACTCCACCTAATGAAAACAGTGGCCATGATTTCCACAGATGGGACTGTCAGCTCCCAGGCTCCGACAACTGTCTCCCGTAGACACACACAGCCATTCTAGACTTGGCAATGCTCAGTGGGGGAGGGGAAGAATGTGTCGGATCTTGAAAAGCTCTGAATTAAAGTATCAAGCTTCCCATTCCTCAGATGCCACTAGTTCACATGTGTAACGTTAAGAAAAACTGGCCACTGTAGGCGAGCGTAAGGAAGGAAGCCCAGTGGTAAGGAATGCCTACCTGTTAGCGGGCTCCCTGGCACCCAGGGAGTGAGAAAGTTCCCTGCAGTGGTCCTCGATAGGAGTGGCCAGCGCCCTCATATCCTGACTTTGTGGAGGCTGAGTTAGACTGGCCAGTGGACATTCACAACATGTTTCTCTAAGGTTATGCACTTAGACTCTGGGCAGCAGAGACTCTTTCTGGGTGCTGTTTCCCCCAGACATTTTAGGAATGGAAAGAAATCCATCTGGTTTTGGTGTTATACAAGGGAACATTCTGCAGTAGCTCCCTCCAGTCTGCAGGTATCCATCCTGGAAACTGAGGGGAAAGGCTCTCCTACTTTGGAGTGTTGTCAATGCCACAGGAGTGTGTTGCTGCATGGTTGTACAGGCTACCAGACTCACCTGACACACTCCTCCTCACCCGCCCCTCCCCCTACAGCCATCACAGGGACGCAGCCTTGGGCAGGGAGAGAGGGAGGAGTTGGTGAAGTGCCCTATGGAATCTGTTGGCCACAACCTGCAAGCTGAACACCGCCAGTCTAGAGCCTCCCCAGGCAGCCACTGCCCTAAATCCCAGGGGAAGGCCACCCTTTGGGGAGGGCTTCCTGAGCAGGCACACCAAGAAAGGGCAAAGGGCAGGGTGCCCAGGCCCTGGGACGCTGTGCTGCCCAGAGTCCTGCCCTCCTGGACTGGACCTCAGTTCCTGGCTCCCCATCTTCCTGTGTGGCCCCATTTCCCCACCCAATCGTTCCTGTAGAACCACAATTCTAACTGGAACGCTAACACAATGCCCAGCCTTTAAACCCATAATGGGAGTTAGAGCTATAATTTATTGGGCACCTACTATGAACTGGGCAATATAAATATTTCATTAAATTATACAACAATCCCATGTGATAGGTATTATTATTATTACTCTCATTTGAAAGATAAAGTCCCTGAGGCTCAGAGAAGTTTAGTAACTTTCCTAAGCTCAGGATCTTTGGGAGAGCTCCAATAAATACTGATATGATTTATATGGCTTTTAAGAATGTGATTTGCAGTGTATGCGTGTGTTTTAATGAAACAAAGGTCTGATATGGAAGCAAGTGGACCCAAAAAGTTTCCAGATATATTCCAGCTAAATAAATTCTACTGATTCTTCAAGATTGGGTTCAAATCCTACCTGCTTTGTGCAGTGTTCCAGGACAGCTCCATCCCACAGGGAATTCCCATCTTCCTGAACTCTGGTCACACCTTTACTGTCTCCCACCATATGCAGTGTTTCCTGGGTTTCCACTCATCCACCACCACAGTATCAGGCCCCCAAGAATAGGGACTGTGTTTCCAATTTTTTTAATCCCCCTGGTGCCTAGGACTAGAGGCAAAGATTTCGCTGATGAAGAGCGCTGAACATAGCAAAAAGAGATGAAGTTCTTTTTAAGCCTTCAGGGCCAAATCCACCCACTTTTCAGGGTGTGGCCCAAATTGTCCAACCTTCCAGCAGCTTTTCTGATCACACCTGCTGGAAGTAGGCTGCCTCACTTCCAAAATAACCATTTCCGTGAAAAGGACTTTAGTGCCTGATTCCGACAGACCTCTGTGGAATTCTGGTTCTGCTGCTTCTGAAGGGGGTGATTGGAGCAGTTCATTTCATTCCTCCGAGCCCGTTTCCCTTCTGTGAAATGTGAATCTGCCTCCCAGGGTTGAGGGACCTGTGGTACATGTGCATCTCTGTATCTGCCTCTCGGGGTTGAGGGACCTGTGTTATAATGCATTTGATGTAGTGCTTGTACAGAAGACATGCTCCAAATGGTAGCCACTATCATTCCCATTACTATTTCATCATACTAGCCCATAAGGAAAGCATTTACATCCATGCCTCTTCTAACCTTCTGGAGCACTGGTTCTGAAACTCTGGAGTCTGTCAGAATCATGTAAACGAAGTTACCTAGATCATACCATGGACTATAAAACAATCCCCATTAGGCAGGGGAGATGGTGGGGACTAGACTGCTCTACTTTTAACAATAGTCCCCACCCCACTGCAAGTGATGCTTATATGTGCTCACTAAACCTGGAATATTCTACTAGACAGTATTTGATTCCCAAATTCTTTTCCATGGAACCTTGAAAAGTTCCCAAGATACTTCCAGACCTACGATTCCCAACCTTGGCTGGATTCTTTCCATGTCTACGTAAGTACAACCCTTAGAGACTCAGATGTTGGTTTGGGATGTGACCAGGGTGTCAAGATTTCTAAAAAGTAGGCAAAGGACTCTAATGGTCAGCCAAGGTTAAAAACCACTGCCCACTTTGTATCTAGTCCCCAGGTTTTGGTTGTTGTTGTTGCTGTTTAATCCTCACCCGAGGATATTTTTTCCATTGATTTTTTAGAGAAAATGGAAGGGAGAGGGAGAGAGACAGAGTGAAACATCGATGTGAGAGAGACACATTGATTGGTTACCTCCCGCATGTCCCCAACCAGAGCCAGGAGCCTGCAACCAAGGTACGTGCCCTTGACCGGAATCGAACCCAGGACCCTTCAGTCCACAGGCCAACACTCTATCCACCGAACCAAACTGGCTAGAGCTAGTGCCCAGGTTTTTATAGTGATGTCTCTAAAACTTCAAACAGAGCAGCTCAACTTTTGTCTGTTACAAATTGAACCTCCGTCTAAGACTGATTTTGCACAAAGAATTCTTATGCCTTAAAAAAAAAAAAAGTTTGCCAGCAGCTGCTCTAGCCTGTCGGTAAGAGCCTGATGCCTCCAGCCCTGTTTTTATTATACCTTTGTGTCCCAGAGCCTTACAACATAGTAGATGCTTAATAAATATTTGTTAGAAGGTTGAATAGTTTTGTTTTATTTGTTATGTGGCTCCAATTAAGTTTTCAGTTGCCTAGCATAACAACCTAACAGTTTCTTAAACATCTAAGCCCTAACAGCCTCCACCTCAAACCACAAACCTGAAACAGAGAATGCGGCAGACAGCCATCCAGAGAACACACTGACGTTTCTTCTGGGGTCATATATACTATGCAAGTTCCTAATCACTGATAAACATAAGCAAACGCGATTTTCATCAGCCGGGAAGAGCGTGACATTTTTCAGCAGCACAGGCCTCCCAGGCTAATATTTGGATTATTTCATCTGAAACTGTCAAATTACAAGAGCAT